>NC_137611.1:20276857-20311857 GCF_963280865.1 Gymnoscopelus braueri | reverse complement strand
CAATTGGAATCCCTAACTGCTCCTGACGAGCAGGTCGGTGGTGCCTTGCATGGTTGCCTCCGCCCATCGGTGTGTGAACGTGTACGGCACAGTAGAACTTAATGTGTAACGGTGTTCTGCCATCGCGGTGTGTACGGGAATCGGAAGTACACCGCAATGTCCATTTGAGTGGTCGGAAGACTAGAAAATGTGACATAAATGCAGTCCATTTACTCTTTACTGTACCATAACGGAGCCACATACTGTATGTTTCAAAGTGACTAAATAAGTGCACATCCAACGACAGATAACTGCAGCACAGATGTGGTGGAAACTGCATTGTAACTGAAGACATATATCTCTCCTTTTCTGTAATATGGAGATGGCTTGGCCAGGTTTCACCATGGAATTCAGCCAAGGTATACAGTGTCTGGCAAGTGATTGGCAAACCTGTCACTCTGGACAGCAGCTGCAACAGTAGAAATAGCTCTTCTTTAATGCAAATCACGGAGATGAGACAAACGCGCTGTTCGCGCATGCATCTTTGTACTTAGGATGGAATTATACACCACAGAGGTAATCACCAAGAGGAAAGCCAGCCAGAATGACATGCAGCACCCGTCTGTCAGCATATTAGTGCAAGCCAAATGGCCCTGTCCCACATCAACTTGTTCTGGTTTGTGTTCCATGTCAATCAGATGCAAAATTATGACTTTGTACTCTCAGCTCCAAGCAATCCTAAAAACCAGTACAGCTCCACAACAATCACAATGATCTGCCAATTCTGAGTGCGAGCACAGAATGTGGTGAACTTGTCTAGTGTTCCGTACCAGTGAATCTGCGCTCCTGAAATATTTAAAAAGAATTTGGACGAAGATCACACTCGAATCCTTCATTCCTTCACATCGAGGGCAGTGAGTTTATTGAGCCATCCATACAGGGAGGTACTCCAAAAGCTATTGGATTCACCCTCTGTACGCTTGTAATTATCCCTGGTCTAAATGGTATGTATTTGAAAAGTTTTCTTTTCCTGTCCTTTTGTGTCCCTTTTTCTAACTTTCTTCTGGTGTACTCCCACCCTACTACTCCCAGTAGGGTGACTTATACATAGACACATAAAGGTAGACGCCTCCTCCGACTCTGGGGCGTCTGTATCGCGGCCGCCATAGATACAGAAACCTAGGTACCTCATTGGCCTCTGCAGTTCATTGGAGCGACCTGTATCGCAATACAAGGCTCTGGCGGCCGCCATAGAAGGCAAGCTGCCACTCAAAGTGACTACTGGCCAATCACAGCGCGTTGACTACTGGCCAATCACAGCGCGTCTAACTGACTAGTTGCTGCGCGGCTGCCTCTTAAAGGGTTAAGGGCTGGGTTACGAAAAGACCCCCCCCCACCTGCCTCTGATTGGCCTACCGAACGACGAGATACTGGTCGCTCCAATGAACTACAGCGGCCAATGAGGTATCTAGGTTTCTATATCTATGGACTATATGCGGAGGAGCATATGCAACATGATTGGTCCACACTCCAGTGGCTTGGAATCCATGCGCCAATCAGGGGCCACTGGGAGATGGAAGGCTCTCTGGATGATTGGTCCACAGTAATTGAAATCAATGAACCAATCAGGCTGATAGATGGGATGATTGCTGTATATACCCACAGCCAATCATCTGTCGGGCCTCGCTGAATGTTCCAGTAATACACTGGGGGCGTGCCTGCTGAATCTCTCTGCTGATTTCCCATGATGGACTTTGGTGCCAGGAAGCAGATGTCCTTACTCCTGAATGTTGTGGGATGCATTGTGGGATTATGTGGTGGGCCTTTATGTGTAGCGTTGTGTCATCGTGTTCATTTGGTGATTTATGTTCATATGTATTTTGGTGTATCACCATGAGTGTTACACCAAAACTGTTCTGAACAAACCCTTTCTTGAGTGTAAATGTGGTAGGGTTGTGTGCATTTGTCACATCAAAAGTCCATGACACGGCCCGGGACGGTTGGCATAACCGTCTGGGCACCTAGGCTGGTGGTGATCAAGCCTGACAGCGTGTCGCGGGTTCGATTCCCGATCCCGACGACCTTTGCTGCGTGTCACCCCCCATCTCTCCACCCATTTCCTGTCAGCCTACTGTAATCTATCAATAAAGGCAAAAAAGATTTATATTTATTATAAGTCCATGACACATTTATGCTTTGTCAGTTTCAAGTGGGAAAGAATGCTTATCTAGAAACTTAAACATAATGTGAGCTTGTAGATCTACCCCCTGTGATGCATTCCTAGTGTAATCACAGATGTTTATTTCTTCTCATCTGAGCCTCTGTCATTTTAAAAGGCATGTTCTTCATTAGAGTCACACATGTCCTGATGAAGACCGTAGGTCCAAACATGTTGACAAGCCATGTCAATAAAGGATTCATTTTTTATGTTTGGACTCTTCCCTTCGCACTTCAATCAGAGTGCCATGGACCTGGGCTGTCTGTTCAATATTTCCACACGTTCTCCACTTTTGGGCTTATTTATTAGTGGACAGTGACAGCTTAGTTGTTTTGCTTCTATGTTGTATGTAAGCATGTGTTGTTGCTATGTGTGATGTGGATCCAAAAGGAAACTGACGATTGGTTGCACATGGTTGGTCTGTAATGTGAGCGGTTGAAAGCAATCCTGGTCATTCTTAGGTGCATGCTGTGTCTTGTCCCGATGGCCCAATTAGAAACAGTCACTGTGATTCTCTAGTCCAGTGGTTCCCAAATGGTGTAACGTGGGATTTAGTGACAACCATACCTTATTATTTGCAACTAGACCGGGCACCGGCCTACTTGGGAACGATGCAAGTCGAGATGTACGTTGGAAATGCATGCCTCACCAGGTTATGCAAACACCCATGGTACCTGTTGTCAGAGTACCTGTTGTACCCGTCTTGTCTGTCTGTGTCCCTTGTATGCTCATATATTCTGTGTCAGGCATGCCCAAATATGGAGTCTGGGCCAGTCTGATGTGATATTGATGACATCATTTGCGCTTGTATCGAAAAAATCCCTGATCTGACCAACTTGACCACTTGGCGCATCTTGGTCGTGGTCGGATCTAAGGACAACCGGAATCTGTCAACAAATGCACGGATGATGGGTAGGTAGTGGGAATTATGTGACACTTCAAGGCCCCGATTGACAGCACACAGTCAGGCACATTTTATTTGGCACTGGTAAATAAAAATAAATACACGAGTCATAGGGACTATTTTGCAAGTAGCATGGATTTGAATTCAGGTGTTGGGCTTGTCCTTTGGTGTGCCTTGGGCACGACAAGTTTGAAAATCCCTCCCCTAGTCAATTGATTAAATGGTAAACAATAAAGTGAAAACCAGTCTGTCTTAGTGACTGGTTAGGTGAACAATGACGCATAGGCTACATATGGATTAGAAGCGCTAAAGCATTTCAACTTTAGGCCATGTTGCAGTGTCATGCTACTGTAGGTGTGCCACGCTGGAAAATTCCTGTTATCACTTTTTATCACACCTCAGCAGCACAGGTTTTTCTGTATGCAGTCATGTGGATGGTGATCATATCTATCACAGTGCACACAGAGGACCTACAGAACTCACACAATCGGTCATCCACCCACACACTGAATTACTCAGTGGACTGGCACAGATTCACTTGACAGGTCAGCTGCAACCTGATTTTATCCACCTCTGCCCCCGGTCTGGGCTATGTTTTACTTTTGCCAGACGACATGTGCAGTAATAGCTTTTTTTAATCATCCGATCGAGCCGTGTATAGATGCACACGTAGGCAGAAACATGGACAGGACAGTTAAGACCAAGACGCCATTACATAGCTGCTGAAATGTCACCATCTTGTGTCCAGAAAGGAAATTTAAGAAGCCATTGCCCCCAAGCTGTAGCCTTTAAGCAGCAAATGCACTCCCAGGTCTCTCAGTATATGCTTTATTTACAACAGTTAACCCATTAAGACTGGGAACGCATCTGTGTAGCCACTTGTAACATAAGTTTATACTTTGGCTATTCTAAAATAGCAGATATACAAGCTCATAGCACGGCACCAAGTGCCGCGCTATGAGCTTGTAGATCTGCCATTTTAGAAAAATCTTGAACATTTGTGCCAATTCTTTGAATACATTTAACTCAAATCTTTGCTTCTGGGGGTCCCTGGAACAAAGTATTTTGAGATGGGGGTCCGTGGCCCAAATACATAATTTCGGAGTTCCTTGAATTGAAAAGGTTTGAGAACCACTGATAAAACATACGTTTTTTTCAGAAAACTGTTACAGGATTTAGAAGACATTTGTAGAATTGGAGCCTTAATGGGTTAAGATGCTTATGTTCTCTTATACAATAATTTTTTGAGAGGTGGGGAGAATATCTAAATTGAAACAAAGAATTGACAAGAGGCCAGACATGTGGTAGAATATTTTATTCTCATATACCTTTATGGAATATCATACAAAGCTATACTTGCCCACCCCACAGAAACTTCAAAACCCCTAGACTCAAGAGTGCACATCAGGCCTCTTCTGCCAAACCAAAGCAATGGCCTGTGCAACCACAACCCTCAAAAGTCACTGGTTGGTGGAAAACTGTCCTTATGGAAAGGCCCAAGGGTAAAGAATAACCTATTAATAGTCATGAGAACTAGCTGTGTGGATGTAGAGGAGTATGATATCACTTCCATGTGAAGTCTAACCCATATAAAAAGTACATCATCTCGTCATCATGAATGAACCCTAAAAAAAGGTTAGCCAAATTTGGCCAGAGTCAATTCACACTAGTGCCGCAGCCTTAGCAGCTGAACCAAGACAAGAAAGAGAAGCAGAGTCCATTGAAAAAATAAAATGTCTTTTCATCATCACTAGAAGGACATAATGTGCAACAATAATTTAGGTTTACAGGACTAAAAACCAGACCCTTACAACTTTTTTTTTTTCTTCTTTTGTCACAATCTCTTGAAAAGCTGCACAACAGGAATGAAATATTTGCCCACTTAAGACACTCAACACTTTTCACAAAAATAATAAAATAGAAATAGCTGAGGGGAAAAAAAGGAAAAAAAAGTTAAGTGACGTGAATGTGACCTTGTGTGACAACATACTCAGTTTCAATAATAGAGCCCCCCCCTCCCTCCCCCCAACTACCTTTGAAACACTTGGGAGTATGTTTGATTATAGCAAACGCTCCTCTCAAAATTTGCACCAGAGACTTAACAAATCAAGCGCACATCAAATATTTCAAAATCTTGCCCACAGTTAAATCTGTGACGGACCAGTCAAGACTTCTGGCCAGCGGTGTGGTACCGTCGATAAATCACTGAGCATAGGGCGTCCTGGGAGGGACAGGGGTAAAGATCCTGCCCACCATCATGGAGACTGGGGTTTGAATCCTCCACAGTACCTCCGGTTTGGCCGGGCGTTCACAATGTACACAATAGGCAGTATTCGTGGGTGGGGAAACCAGGTTGGTAGGGTGTTCTCTGTCACTGCACTAGCAACTCCTACAAGGTTGGGAGAGACGGCCACCTAGGATGGATAGCGTGTTCCTCTGCATGCGTTACGCCATCCCTGTGAAACCCCTTGCCTTCAGGTGAAAAGAAGCAGCTGGTGACATCACGAGTATTACGAATAGACAACTTTCTTTGTCTACACTCTTCCTTCCCCCCCCCCCCCCCCCCCAAGACCAAAAAGTAGGGGTTGGCAGTGACAGGGACTATACACATGGGGGAATTGGCATGACTACTAAATTGGGAGAAAACAAAATAGATAAAGGATAAATATAACTGAGCGCAAAACGAACTAGAATGGCACTCAGAGAGATGCCTACACACGAGCGTAAGCAGGCAAAACCTTTGACAAAATCTTCAAGTGCTGATCTCCCCCGGGTAACATTACGCGTTTGTCTAATATCCTCATTCGAAAGGTCCGGCTGACACAGGGCTTCATATTAAGCCCTGTTATCTTTATTCTAATTTTTTCCAAAATGTAGAAATGTTCGTTTATTTTTCAAAAATAGCCCATTTACAAGCTCACACATCCTAAACGAGGGATTTTTGGATTGAGCTGGCAAATTGTCCTGTGGCCAACAGGAAACTAGAGTTCTTGCCAGAGCACCCTGTAGTATTGGAAAAGGCTACATCCTGCGCTCCTCTGGCAGAGGAATACCAATGAAGAATTGTAGTAGCCAACAATTTAGGTTGTTTTAAAAATGTTGTATGTAATCTAATAATTTAACAATGCGATACATTGTGAACTGCTATTTTCAAAGAATTTACGAAATGTTATCAAATATTACATAATTCAGGTCCTTGGTCAACTGTTAACCTATGTGTGAAGTTTGCGTCCAAAGTGAAGGAGCTGGCTGTTACTGGCACACATGGACAGGAGGGTCCTGTTGCTGCACACAAAGGTAAAAAGTCAAATGTTACTTCAGTTGAGTCCATCCAACTTAACACGTGATCCATTACCAGACGCTACTTTTTTCTGAGAGTTTAGAGGGACTTGGTTAGTTATCAATTTAAACCCTATATTCTTCATTGGCCAGTGTCCCCCAGGGGTCTATACTTGGTCCCCTACTTTTTTCTCCTCCATTCCAAATCTCTTCACAAAAAATAGCTAATCTACAAGCTCACGCTACATCAAACTCATTTAAGGATCGCAATGGAAACATTTATCCTTTTGATAATGGTGGGCCATATATACGTTACTGTTGCATGCATGTTTTTCATGATCAATAAAGGTCAAATCAATCAATGTAAATAAGAACGGCCTAAACCATGAACAATCAAAGCCAACCGTTCAGCTTTTCAACATACACAGGGAATGTTGACAGCTGGTATGATGGAGTCCACAGAGGTGGAGTGGGAACCTCAGACGGTTGAGATGTTGGGCTGCAAATATTTTCATAAATTAACTATCGATTACGTTTTAGATTAATCGAACAACATTCGAATATTTTTTTTATAGTCCAGTACATTTTATACTTTGTCGTCGCGCAGAAATAGCTAAAATAGCAGCTGATCTACAAGATAGTTATGTTGTGAGCTTGTAGATCTGCAATTTTAGAAAATTGTTTTATTCCAAATTATGCCCAGTTCAAGATGCGTCTGCCAATATTGTCACAGATATCACCACAATATTGTCAAGCTGTCCCACTGGCAACGTCATTCTGTGTCACTGTGGTGCACAGGTCGTTAAATCGATTAGTTCAATTAAATTTTGCGCTACAAGCTGTCAAGTGTTTTTGCATATATTCTTTTGATTATGGTGGGCCTGTTGCGAATATGTTTTCCATGGTCAATAAAGAGAAGTAATCAAAAAAACTAAAATACACGTCTGTGGTGGTCATTTCCACAGTAAACGTGCAGGTGATGCATTATCATCATAAGCCTTATTCGTGATCTTCCTTTATGTACTGGATCTGTGCTTTAAAAAAAAATAATACAAATTATATATTTATTTGGTCTAGGCCGTTCTAGCAGCAGCAGGCCAGCAGGGGGCATGGCTGTTTGAGAGGCCTGCTATCATCTGGATAAAAAGAGAACTGTGTAGGGATTCATGGCTTTGCTGAGGCCCACTCCTGTAGAAAGCAGTGTTGACCACTTCAGTGTTGTCTACCAGCAAGGTCAGAAGTTGAGCTTGATGCGGTGAGCTTGCAGATCTGCTATTTTTAGCGAATGTGTGCCTATACTCACCGAACGTTCACCTATTCGCCCAGAATAGGGATGCTAGGATTCATTTGGTTAAAACCATCTACAGGCAGACTAATACGACCTCTCGACAAACGATCGTCTGTTATTTGAGTCCGTTATCCCCCTCCCACCCCTTCATTCCCAGGAATCGGGTTTAATAAACTCTGTGCATTACTGTAGTTCTCCTTTCCAGGAGGTGGCACAAACATTTACTGTTCTGGGTCAGCTTCCCCATAGCTTAGCTTTGTTTGGAAACACACAATGCCTTCATGCGTTTCCGGTTCAAAATCTGCTGCCGAGCCAATCAAATGAAGCTATGCGATACTGACCCGGAACAGGAAAACGGGCATGCCACCTTCTGGGAAAGGGAACTACAGTTATGCACAGAGCCTATTCTTTTTTCCCCCCCTGATGACTACAAGACAAAACAAAACAAAAATCTTAAACAGAAACTTTGTCCGTTACATACACAATCATAGAGTTCCATTGTCCGAAAAAGGTGCCATTTGACAAGTGTCCAGAACAAGAAGCTACAGCCCTGTTCCTACGGCCCTCGTGTCCACTGGTTACGTGTCCTGCTTGGGGTGAACCATCATCTTCTTGACGGATGAGGACAATGTCATTATGGTGGACATTGGAGGAAAAATACAAAATCGACATTGTGGAGTAGGGGCTTCACGTTGAGATGTCCTGAGCTCTCTCTTCTACCGGGGCTCAGTGTCCTAACCCTGCAGGCCTCCCTCTCGGCCTCTTAGAAAGAGAACATTGGTCGCAGAAGACGACGGGACGGCCGGCTGATAGGAGGCGGCTGCCCCCTCTTTTTTCTGTCTTTCAGTCCATCCAGCTAGTCGCCTCTCATTCCCTCTCTCGTTCTCTCTCTCTCTCCTAGTCTCAAACCATGTAGGAGTTCTGGTTCTTCAGTTTGTCCAGCTCTTTGCTCTGCTGTCTCAGAAACAGAATTCTAGAAGGCAAAAATAATGGGAGGAGGATGTTTTAATGATAATATTTGTCTGGATTTACAGTATGTCTGTTCAGCTATGTA
The DNA here is from genome assembly GCF_963280865.1 of Gymnoscopelus braueri. Lineage (NCBI taxonomy): Eukaryota > Metazoa > Chordata > Actinopteri > Myctophiformes > Myctophidae > Gymnoscopelus > Gymnoscopelus braueri. The sequence continues at coordinate 20,303,135 of NC_137611.1, read as the reverse complement.
TGCAAGGGGAAAAAATAAACAAAGAAAGCCAACATGGTCAGGTTCACTGAGCAGAGTCATGTGATGTAAGAGAGAATGTGTGCGTGTGTGTCACTTGTTCTTACCTCTGTTCCCTCAGCGTGGCCTGAATTTCACACACTCTGACCAGGGAACGCAGATTCTTCAGCTCTGTGCAGATCTCAGACATATACAGGCTGCCCATGTTGTGGAAGTCCTCACGCAACCGTGCCGCCTGAAGGTGAAAGTTCAGTGCCAAGTTACAAGCAACTGGAGGACATTCGCTGTGTCTAAGACGAGGACCACGCATTCACCAAGCTTCTCTCAAGAGTGCAAATGGATCACAAATCGCTTGCTTGTCATACTCATTTGGCTGAGAGGAAATTGGAAAACTGGTCATAGATTTGACCCATGAGATTAAAGGCCAGACCGCACCAATGCAACTAGTCACAACTCCTTGTAACAAAACAGTTTCAAGGCCAGTCCCACACCAATGCAACTCCTTGCAACTGCCATTGGGAATAATGGTTGCAAGTAATTGCAAGTTGCAAGGAGCTGCATTGGTGTGGACTGGCCTCAACTCGTTGACTGCCAGAAATACATTTTGCCACGCCACTGCCAGCGATTTTCGAGTGTTTACACTAACCTTTGAAAAATCATAGAATATTCATCTCGGTATGACCGATCCCCCGATCGCTTTAAAATACTTCATTGAGATTCACTGCTGCTCTCCTTCTCTGGGAGCCAAACAGTGACCCATAGGCGAGCGAAACAACGCGATCTTGAGGACCACTGTCATTCTCTTCATTGGCTGTGTGGGCCATAGCAAAATTGCAGTCAAAGAGCCTACATTTATCCACCAATTTTGTTACAGGGAGAGCGGAGATCTCAGTATTGAGAAGTAACGGCTACATCGTAGGAAACAGCATGAGGTCGCTCTGAAAAATCCTCAGCTGTGGTGTCCCTTTAACACAAGGCTATTAATAGAGATGAATCATAATATGTACTGTAGCCTTCCTTGATACAAAGTAGCATATTCTTTTATTGGAAAAAAAAACAGTCTCAATCCCAGAAAAATCCCAGTCTCAATCCCAGAAAAATCTCAGTCTCAACTGTGACTCCAACCTGGTATGAACAACTCATGTAATCATCCAAAATCAAATTTAAATATGTAATGCTCTACTTCAGAGATTCCCAACCTTTGGGCCGTGAGGATATTGCAAGTAGGCCCCCGAAAAATAAAGAAAACTAAGATTTGAATATCATCTTTTTTTTTCAAGAATACGTATTTTTTGCTTTTTGGAAATTACTTAATTGCGGTACCGATAAATATGAACTTCAAGTGTACCATGTTAGTTCCAGTGATCCAAGCCGGAACACAATCTATTGCTTGACCATTAAAATAAACCTGCTCTGAAAGTCCACGCCCACCCATCTGAACCAGCTGTTCTACCTGTTTCTCTGTGTGTTCGGCGGGCCATCCTTGGACGTGTCTGATGAGGTTCTCGTCAAAGTAGGTGGCCAGGCTGGGAGTGAAGGAGCCAGGCGTGCTGGCCTGGGATTGGCTGCTGCCGGAATGGACAGGGAGCAGCCCAGCACCGCCGGCCCCAGATATGTGGTTCGATCCCGGGGACGGAATCTCCTGGCCGCTGGGGGACAGAGAAAAGGCTTTAATGACCAACTTCAGTGTAGTCTATTCTGGTTAAATTATTTTGCGGTTTGTTAAATCAGCATTGCGCGCATTTTGGACTTGGAAGACGTATCCTTATTTGTAAATAAGCCTTTTTATTTTTGCTACAGTCTCTGTATCTTGTTCATATTGTGATGATAGATATAAAATATTAGTCATTAACACCTTGGTCCCATACCACTGGCTGGATTGCCATGGATCTTTCTAGCATTCAGAACACAGTTTTGTCAGGGAAAGCAACAGTAATGTTTTAAAGGTTCATACTGATTAAGAAACATGGTAGGAGAGGTGGTGAGGAATTCAACCAGACCAAAATGAAAATATATTTTTGTAATTATGATTCAAATACAATTCTGGAATAGCACATTCACCATTTTGCATTGCTACTTTACTATTGCCACCTGGAAAGTAGGGAGAATTTAAGAAGTTTTGCGAATGAGCCAACTATTGACCTAGTTTTGCATTTTCTTTTCTTTTTTTTGCCACAGGAACAAAGGAATTACCTGAGGGATGAATAAAGTTCTGATTCTGAATAAGTTATTCTGGTTAACAATAAGTCAATTGAGTGTTGTAGATAAAAGAAAAATGCCCAACTTTCAGAGATGCCTACAACCAAGACTAACTGTGTTCAGAATACCTTCTCTGCAGGTGAGTCAGGTGAGTCCTGGGGTCCTCTGGACGTTTCTCTACCGAGGTCTGGGACATGAGGACTGGTCCTGGTTTCCCTAAAGACATGTTACCCTGGAGACGGCAAGAAAACACAGAGAAGAGAAGCGAGGGGAAAGGAGATGAAAGGAAGGGGAAAGGAGAAGAGGACGAGGAGGGTGAGAAAGGTCCGGGACAAAGGGATTCAAGTTCACAAAGTTATAAATGTTAATTTCATCCGTGACTTTAATTGAAACGAAAAAAGAAGCCATAACCTCTTCGGCCCTATATACTTCATCATATGACATACAGCGAATGAGACGATCTACAAGGTCGCAATCTACAGCTCACAAAGCGGCGCGAGTGCGCGACGCAACACGTTGTGAGCTTGTAGATCAGCCATTTTATTTATCTTTTTTTTTTTTACTTAAATTTTATTACATTTTCAAAAACAAAACACATAAAACAAAAAGACAAACAATAGACATCACATATGTTGCCAAACATCATCTTATATAATAATAAAATAAAATAGAAGGAGGGCACAGGTGCTGTTCAATGTTAATAAATGATAGTACATGAAAACTGTACATTTTTTGTTCAAAAGGTTTTAGCTCGTTCAATTCTTCAATCATTTTCATTTATATCATCTCACACATAGTACCTTCTCCCTCGATTTTATTTATCTTTTACATTTTAGGGAAAGAAATATGCGTGTTTTTTCCAGACGTTGGGGTTAATCCGGTGCTCTCACCCTGGTTTGGGAGGAAGGAATGGCTCCAGGGGGCATGCCCAGCAGGGATTTCTGGTTCATCAGGTTGGTCTGTGGGGTGCCGTTCCGGGGGGACACGTAGGGCCGTGGTGATGAAGCGTCTGATGTCAAAGACATCGGGGACTGACTGGACTGCTGGGCTGGTGTATTATAGAGACAGGAACACGTTAACGGAGACAGAGCATAAGCATGGCCAAGAAATGGAGCAATGGATTTGTTTCAGCAGCAGTGCAATCAATTGCTCAAAAAAACGTACAGAACTACTAGCAGACTTGAGGGTTGTTTGGCGGATAGGACGGTAGAATGTTTTCCACTCAATACTGGTAGAATTAATGTGGGGAGATGTTGAAAGCCAATTGGCAATTGATTATGTAGGGTGAAGAAGAGCACATGGATCAATTAAGCAGTAATAAGGGGGGAATTCACATCAAACTAAATTATTCATCAACTACCCGATCAAAACGGATTCAGTCACATTCCCGGATGGCTTGTTTTCTTTTTTGTTTTTAGGGCAAGCTATGTGCTGTGAATTAAATTGTTCTTTGCCAAGTTAAAAAGACTGATGCTTGTGGATTGGAAATTGGCAGGTTGTGCTTAATTGCTCAACTCTCACTCAATACCAGAGACTGTTCTTTAGATCATATTAGTGAAATAACTCATGGTCATTTAAAGGACCATAACAAGTTTCCTGGCATGTTTACCTTATTGATCATGACTCAACGTACACGTGACTGTCGACTATTTTCCAAAGCACACAATGGTTTGGTAGGTCTTCGAGATATTTTCCTTTTCATTACAGTACGATTTTAAAATTAACTAGTAGATGCTTGAAACTTGGTTGGATCCCCCAAAGGCTCTATAATTCTTGGTCTCCTTTTTTCTCTCTACACTAAATCTCTTCACCTGAAAATTGCAGATCTACTAGCTCACAATGCATTGACTAATCTATATTACAATAATAACTAAATAACTAACTAAATAACTAAAACTAATCAAAACTATAACGAGCGGGCCCAAATGGATAAACTGGCAAACATGCTTTGAAAAAGTCAAAATGAAGGGGGAAAAACACAACAAAAAAAAACGAAATAAAAAAAATGCATTACTATAACCTTGGTGCAGAGGTGAGCTGGAGAGAGGGGTGGAGGAGTAGGGGAAGGGTATGGGGTTGTCAGTGGGCAGAAGAGACGGTGAGGTGGGGTTGGGTGGGGTGGGAGAGGGCCGTTACCTTGGTTGGAGTGCTGTGCAGCAGCTTGGGAGAGCAGAGCAGTGATGTTGAAAGCAGACGGTCCAGAGTTGAAGAGCTTATGAAGCATAGACCGCAAGGATGCTTGGGTGACAGCAGCTGCCAGGACTGGATGGAGGGAGAGAGGGGAGGGACACTGGTCAAATACCCGGTACTCATTTTGTAACCTCATCTAGAAGAGTGGTTCTCAACCCAGTCACACACACACCCTAACAATTACCATACTTTAAGGCCCAAAAAAAACACCAAAAAGAAGTGTCACAATGTGCTTAATGTCCTCTAAGTCACGCATCCAACAAGCTTTGAACTGAGCAGATTAGACCTTCTGTTCAAGAGATAATGGCCAAAACATCTTGATCACCGATTTTCAATTGAGTTATGGCCATTGTCGCCCGTTTTTCTTTGATAACACGGGCTAGGAAGGTCGGACGGCGTCAAACTAAATACCTGAGTATAAGTTCACTTTGAGCTGCATCCAATACATCCACTGCCACTTCCGTCAGCCTTTACCGTTAGGCCGCTAGGGGCAGTTAAAATTACTTTTTTGGGGTTAATATTTTTTTTTTGAAATCTTAAACGGAACACCAAGGCATCTCAGACGGCACACTTAAGTGCCGTGGAACGGCGGTTGGGAAACACTGTCATCTATGGTCCTCACCCTCATTGATCTTGGTCATGTCCATGCTGCCATTGGTCATCTGCAGCGTGGCCTGCAGCGCGGGAAGGAGCTGGTGCAAGAGCGCGGGGTCCTGGAGCAGCGCCGAGGAGGACGACTGGGATTGGACAGCCGAGGACGCCGTGGAGGAGGTGGAGGCGGAGGATGTGGCGGCCGACGAGGCGGAGCCCAGAGCGCTCAATGCCGAGTTCAGGCTCTGAGTGGCCGAGGAGGAGGAAGTGGAGGAGGAGGAATGGCCGGAGTTGGCTGCAGCGGCGGACTGGTCTGCTGACGCGCTCTCTGCAAAGACAGCAACAGAAACGTGAGCATGAGATTGAAGTTAAACTTGAGCGCTGTACACCGGACCAGTGGTGGACAGTAACTAAGTACATTTACATAAGCACAAATTGGAGGTATTTGCACTTGAGTATATCCAATTTCCAATACTTTTACTTCTACTCCACTACATCTCGGATCCAAATATTGTACTTTTACTCCACTATATTCATTTGAACACTTTAGTTACTTTTTGATTATTATTACAAAACATACATTACCCCCGGTATACATTTCGGCCATTTGAAAATAGCTGATCTACAAGCTCACAATGTGTCGCGAAGCGACGCATTGTGAGCTTGTAGATCTGCTATTTTCTAAAGATTTTTAGACATTTTATACATTTGAAAACTTGTGAAATGGGACCTTCTGCATAATGAGTACTTTCTAGTTTCGGTACTTTAAGTACATTTTGATACCAATACTTTTGTACTTTTACTCAAGTAAATTTTGAATTCCGGACTTTCACTTGTAACAGAGTATTTCTACATTGCCGTATTGATACTTTAAATTAAGTAAAAAATTTGAGTACTTTTTCCACCACTGCAACGGACATCTGTACAGAGCAAAAGAAGAACACAAAGGATGGAATCAAGGTGAGAATGGCACACTGAAGGGACCGATGACAGAAGATTCAAAGCTTGCCATGATCCGAGCAGTTTTACACCACTAGAGCTTTTGGTGTTTAGGGCACAAGATGAGTCTTTTGCACACATGAACAATACATCTTGGGTGACAGGTGCTTGGGTATTATAAATTGTTAACATTTTTAGATGATGCCTTTATCCAGGGAGAGATAATGAGACATCAAGCAAGGGCTTCCAAAGACCTTTGCTCAAGGTCCAAGGACCATCTTGACATTTTAGTTATGGGGCAGGGTGAATAACCAATATGTCAAGTCTGACATCTTCTATGAATCAGACCATGATGAGAAAGGAAGTTGTCTGAAAGACACCTTAAGTAACCTGCAGGCAAGGGCACAAGGCAGAGCTGCGTTTTAGCATCCCGACCTATAGCTTGGACGACACATACTTGCTGTGGCTTTGTCCTGCAAGGCCTCTTGTCTGTAGTCCATGTCCCTTGGGAAACTGTTAGCCGCCATCTTGGTCGGGTCTTTCGGACGCTGTTCTCTGAGAAAAGGTGAAAAAAAGAGGAAAATCAATGTGTTGGACATTGCAACATGCAGGCTCCAGCGGAGCACCGGTTCTGTACCCTAAGCATCTGAACAGTTGTTGGGATCGGCACATTGGGTCAACTGCACAAACAGTATAATATTTTCGAATCATGAAATTCGTTCCGACAGCCCTAGTGGGTAGCGCGCCCCCAAAAAATGACAAAATCCGCCAATATGCTTCTGTATTCGCTCTCGGGTCATTACAATGAAGTGCTACCCGTTTTATTTTATTTTTTACCTGTAATGTAAAGCTCTGTGTTAGAATCACAAAATAAATACAAATGGCAGGAGACAGTTTTAGCAGAGATGTCCTAGTGCTGTTTTGCGTTCAAACGCTTACGAACACTATTTTCCACTGACACGGCCAGTGCTGGGCCTTTTTATGGAATTTCGTGCGAATAATACGCTTTTTTTAAAAACCTTATAAAGTCAATGCAAGCGTACATGGCGCGAAAAAGCGGAAAAGCGAAGCGAAAAAGCGTCTTTTAATTATTCGGAACGAGTCAGAATTTTGCGTATATTCGCACATTCGCCGGTGTGTAACCGCCTTAAGAGTCAAATGAACTGTCCACGTACAAACAACACTCTCTGTCACTATTTGAGACCCAGCCATTATTTGAGGTTATTATTATAAAGCAGATCATTGGACCTGCATCACGTAAAGACACATTCAGCTTTCATGCACCAGATGTGGACTGTCCAAGCAAGGGGCCCTGGCTGAAAACAACTTAACACCTTGACTGTGATATCTCTCCATCATGCTGTATCTACAGCACTTTTTTCCCTTGACCTATAATCTGCTTTTAACTGCTGTGTCTTTGGCGCCTGAATTTCCCATGATCAATAAAGGTTTTACTTCAACAATATTCGTCATGCAAATAAATAAATAAGTAGCATTTTGAATAAAGGATAAACGACTAAATTCGACTGATACCGATTCGGGAAATTCACTTTGTCACCACCACAAAACATCTAGAGATATTAAAATGTCAATACATAGGGGGGCTGCCCTGTGTTTAAAAAATAAATAAAAATCATCACCACCATTATCATTATACTCCTGGTTCAAAGCCTTGCTAAAACGTGCTGCATTTGTTATGTTGGCACTGCAGCCTTTCCATGTTAATTTGCCTCGAAGCATTTCCAAACAACACGGTTTTCTGGCTGTTCTGCACAAAGGATAAGCCAAATCATGCCAGAGGGAGAAGGAAAGTAGGAAGTGCAATATTTGACTTTTGTCCAGAGCGCCTCGTATTTGTCCCTCAATACCGTTTGCAGAGGCTCTACGCATTTGTCATGTTAAGCAAGCTAACACCCACAAGCTATAACACTGTGACAGCTATTTTCAAGCAGAGCAAACGAGACTAATCGAGTGAGAGGAGCTGAAGGCAACGCTGTGAGTGAGTGCACGCTTTTATACCTCACTCACTGCCTGGACTTTTTGTTTTAACATTTTCTTTTTGACTTCACATCATAGAAGAATTAAAAGTGGTTTGGTTATATTCTGATATTAATCATTGCTATAGAGTGATTATTCTGACAGGTATCCACCTGTCTCTCCAGCTCTTTAGTAATCAGAAAATATAATTTCAGGTCAGGATAGAAATTTCATACAACCAGGCAAGAGAACTCTTTACTGGATACAGGATAAATAAGTAAAATTGAAGAAGAAGTGAACAAAAAGAAGAATTAGCATTACAAAATTGGATCTGGAGCACTATGAAATTGAAGTTGATAAATGTCATCTTGTCATCTTACTGAATGATCATTGCCAAAGAAGGACTTCACGCGATCACCTGACGTTATTTAACAGAGCGCCGATTTTGTAGTCTCATCTGACAGTGGATGATTGGGCAGCTGGTGCACATGCTGAGTGCCAAGACGTTTGAGTGTTTATGAGAAGATATATCTCATGTTAGAATAGCAAACAAAACACTAAAAAAAGAAAGGCAAGTCAAATAGAACTGTGTTGCCTGAAGGAGAAAGTGCGGTTTTAAGTCCGTTTGTGTCAGATTGAGGGTGTTGTGTTTGTGCGTGTTGCACGCATACACACACCTATACATATACAGTATAATTAAACAAGGAATAAAGTAGGTCTACCTCTCCAGCAGGTCTTTGGGTTTCTCCCACTGGGAGACTTCAGTTCTACAGTTGTAGTAGTACTTCTTCCCAGAGGAGCTGATGTGTTCTGTCCAGTCATCTGCTGGCTCTTGGCGCTGAGAAAGGACCAGACAGAAAGAAATCATTTAGAGCAGTGGTTCTCAAACATTTTCCATGTCAAGGACCTACCAATTAATATGTAGTTACAACATCTTTTATTTTTTCAAATAGCCGATGTATACAGGGTTAACATGGTTAAACTGATTGTGATACTATAGTAACTCATTTTACCCCTGGAACAATTTACAATTTTGGCATTTAGCAGGCACTCTTATCCAGAGCGACTTACAGTAAACAAGGTAACACAGGGGAATCAAATGCATAGAAATAGTAATCTAGGATCATAGGTAAACCAAGAACCTATCATCAGTCTAAACTCTAAAGTGAACAATATAATATCAAAAAATTAATAATCTGTACATTGACTACTATACAAACTTTAGGATGCCAGGTCAACAAATAAACCTGACATCTGTCTAAATAGATGCCAGGTTCCCCTAAAGGACCCCTGGACCCCACTCTGAATACCAGTGATTTAGAGCACAGCGTAAAAGTCAGCACAGGGAAAGAATGGAACAGCCAACATCTCTATTGCTGCCTTGTGCTTAAACGAATGATAAAATTACAAGATTGACAGACGGCAGGACTGAGCAATAGGCAGTTGCAGCTTCTCTTAAACTGTTTAACTAATGGTATGCCGTTATAATTCAAAGGCTCCATCCATACAACGGTATAGACAGAATGAAAGCTCTACGTTTTCAGGGACTATCAGATTGTCTGATTACAGCAGCAGACTAATGGGTGTTTTGCAGCAGCTAATGTGGATCAGCAAGAGCATTCTGAGCCAAAAAAGGACAATCAAATGATGAGGCCTAATTCTGTCAAGTCAGTAGCAAAAAAAAACAAATGAACGCTCTCAATTTCATACGTCATTCTGTAGCAAAAAAACATACAAACCACAAAACATACTGAATGCTCTCAACTAACAACTTGGGGGTTTGTTTATGGGTACTTGGAGGCCCTATTTTGGGCATGTTATTATAACTTATCATCCACGGCACCGAGTGCCGCACTACGAGCTTGTAGATCTGCTATTTGTTGAAAAAAATTGAATATATATATATTTTTAAGCGAACAATTGTATCTCAAATCTTTGCTTCTGTCCCTGGAACAACATATTTTACAAATGTTTGCTTCAAAAAATATATATATTCAAAGATTTGCACAAATGTTCACGATTTTTCTAAAATAGCAGAACTAAAAGCTCAATCATAGCGCGGCACTCGGTGACGCGCTATGAGCTTGTACATCTGCTATTTTTGAATAGCCAAAGAAATCTAAAATGAGTAAATGACAAATGCTAAGAGCACCCCCCCACACACACACACACACACACACACACACAGGCATGACCCATCTGTGTCTGAAAATGAATTAGAGACAACGTGAGCATCATCTTACCCTTTCTGTAGGTTTGCTCTGAGCAGCGTGGGAGTCAGAGCTGTGGTGGGAGGTGGCGTTGTGATGGTTCTCATGGGGAGAACCGTTGGTCCCTGTAAAAGAACCATTTGACAGAAGGTTAGGATCCAGAGAGGAGAGGAAGGTACTCACAGACCAGACCACCTGTGGCAGCTGTTGAGTCCACTGAATGAGAAAGCCTTCATTTCCCTTCTTATTCTGTGCATGTAGTTAGCCAGCAGTAAAGATGTTATGTGCCCAAGTTGTATTGTGGCTGGTGCACTGTAACTCATGGTTAGGAGTTGTACTGTAAATCCTCATTCAAAAGGTTCTTGTCAGGTCCGTCTGTGGGTTTTATAAATATTGAACACACAAAAAGTTTTAACGACAGCTTGTGACTAAATTTGTTTTTCCATGTTCTGAGAAGTAACTGCTTTGTACATGGTTACATGGTTTTCACCCGACAGCAACGATAACCAGTTTGAAACGTAGCCGATTCAGTTTAATGTTGGGTAGGCATAGACAGTTTTCTACATAGAATAGAATATATCTCATATTTTCTATTGTATGGAGATGTGTACACTGGTATACAGCTTGTGTTTGTGTAAATAAATGACACAATCTTGTGTCAATGAGAGACATCATCTGTCTCCGTCTCTTCAGATAATAATAATAATAATAATAATAATGAATTGCATTTATATGGCGCTTTTCTAAGTACTCAAACTTACTCAAAGCGCTTAAATATATATATATATAGATATTCATATTCAAAATTCTAGATTGTGACTTAAATTTGTGCTTTTGATCAGCTGTACTGATTTCTAATTAGAAACCTGAATTTTAATTGGCACCATTGGATTTCCTGAATTTGTTTTGATTAACCACTGGAATCACGATCCTATGTAATCTAGAAGTCAAAATTGTAGAAAAACAAATACTAAAATGTTATCCCCCCCCCAAAAAAAAATCAAGGATGACCCCAATCTGTGCCATTGATAATATGCAAATATTTCTAATTAGCACCATTGGATTTCCTGACCCTAAAAGTTTTGATTTAGCCAATAGAATCATGATCCTACTAATATTCGCCATTTTTCAAAAATCTAAGATGGCCACCATATTGGCTTCTGCGCAAATGGAATCATGGATTTTCTATTTGTTATACACTGAAGTTTCCAAAAATGTTTAGTTTTTCTAATACATTTTTAACGAAATTACACGAGCGACCAGACTATTGCAACAATCATCTATCTCTGCCATGGTGTTTGTTATTACACGCAACATCTACAGTATGTGCTCCATCACAGCTGCAAACGGCTGACCCTATGAGTTGACCGCTGTGGTCTGTATCGGCGAAAACAACAAGACAGATACTAATAACGGGGTGGTATCCCTGTCCAACCTTTATCTACTGATAGTAAGTTACTATGTGTGCAGTTTGTAAACAAAACCACACTGTACAGGCTGGCAGCTTGTGTGCATATCCTAATGTGGTGGTAAATATATACAAAAATAGACATAATTGCTCATTCATAGCAAGGCTATGCTTTCGTGTCAAACAAGAGGAAGTATTCAATCCGTGTGGGCCATATGAAGATGCGTTGGTCATGGTATCCAATATCCATAACAATAAGTGCCTTTGGGTCGCAAAGCAGGTGGAACAGGGAAGTAGGGCGCTTATCTATACATTTATATCTAAAATACACTTTCTATGATCAAAAGGACTGAGTCCCTAGAGGAACTGGTGTTTCAGGGATTTCTTAGGATAACCTGCTGTGACCGATATGTTAATGTGCAGCATTTACTTTGCATCTCAAGCCTTTTTCGTCGCTCTGGCTGCAAAATGTGCAGCCTTCTGCGATCTGAATAATACATGATACTGAGGACTTCCTTAAACGGGGTGACAAGTGAGGCGTGCTAGAGGTTTCTTTGGGTCAACGGGCAGACAAAATAAACAAGAGCAGTCATTCATTTACAAAACAAACAATGCAGCCCGAAACTAATAAAGAGAGCTCTCCATCAATGTGCTTAATGGTACCTTCTGACAAGCTCCAGGTGTTCAGTGTGCTATGCTCTGGCTCAGTGTCCCCCTACAGTAACTTCAACCACAAACACTCCGCTCGAAAATCCACCTCTCGTCTCCCCCACAGAAAAATAAGTATGAGATATAAACCTTTATTGTCCGACATCCGTCTGACTGCATGTCTGTTAATAACAAACTAAATACCAACCAAGAACAACTTCAGAATGGTAATTATCTGCCCATGATGCCCAAACATCACTAGCCGGATATAACACCCAACAACAGTCTACATCTGTTTGAGGAAATAAACTGTTTTACTGCTGTGCTTTCTAATGTAGCAACAGTTAGCATAACATATTAATATTAGCCCTGCATGTATTAAACGGGAGGTGGTGAGCCCTTTCCAATTTCCAAATGGAACAGTTTATTCCGATCCAGGTGGTTACGTGAGGCATTTTTATTCTGATTGCATAATTAATATGCTCATTAGTGGAATAAAAAGACCCTCTTGTTATTTTATGTTCTGGTCACTATAGCCTTACAGCACCGATGATGACTATTAAGTATTAGCGTGTATCAACTCATAACAGCCAGGTCAATTGAGGCCGTTTATGTATTGAACATTGAACCGCATTCATCCGATTATAGTTCCTGAGACCTCAATGTACAATTTATGCAATAGGCTACACAAAATTAATGAAGGGTCCTGCTAAGCACAACCAAGCTGGTTAGTAGTTGCCATTTAACTAATACAATAGTATAATTAAAAACATTGATTTAATATGTATACAATGCATGTCAAATACGTCTGCACGATTTTTTTATCATCATTGCAATATGAATTTCCACGATATAAATGCAATATAGAAAATGCTGAATTAGATTATTATCGCAAAGATAGCTCAAAGAACAGAACGTTTAAAAAACATACACTATATGTCCAAAAATGCTACAGGATACAAAGATACTTCAAACAATTGGACAATTCTAGCTTCTAACTTGTGTCAGCATTTTGGGGAAGGCCAACTCCTGTTCCAGCATGACTGTGCACCTATGCACAAAGCGAGGTCCATAATGACAGTTTCATGTGTTTGGTGTGGAGGAACTTGAGTGGCCTGAACAGAGCCCTGACATCAACCCCACTTAACACCTTTGGGATGAACTGTAACACCGATTGAGACAGAGCCACTGGCCCAGGCATTATTATTGTCCAACATCAGCGCTTGGCCTCACAACAAGTCTCTTCTGGCTGAACAGGTACACATTTCCACACACACTCAAAAAGTTTGTGTACGCCTTCTCAGAAGCAGCTGTTATCGCCGCATGGGAAGGAATTGGAAGTCCAACAAGATCATATTAGGTGTGTGATGGCTGGGTGTCTACATACTTTTGGCCAGTGTACTGTACTTTCACTTTGGGCAGTGCACAGAGTGCATGTCAGTTGCCAGGTGTTTTTTTTATTGTTTACCAATGATGTAAACATATGCCAGACGAACGTCTGCTTCTTTAAATGTGCGCTACTGCCAGCAGCCTGCTGGTGCCTTGTCTGACAGAATGCATCCAGTTGGTCTGTTTTGGGGTACAGAACAGATATGGGGCAGCAACACTGTGTTCAACATTTTAAATTCTGTCAAACTTTTGCAAAGCTGCCATTCACCGATGCCAGTTTTAGGACATATTTCAGTTGTTGAATCTGAAAGATGCGTCAATAGAAAACAACACCTGTATTGTGCGACACGTTATTGAGAAACACAAAATAAGAATGTTGGCTTTTTAACACTACTGGCAATGGAGAGAACAGACTTATCAACACCTACAAGCAGACACAGATGGAAATTGTGCACTTAATGTTTTTTTGTTTCTTATCGCATCTGATATTCGCCATCACAAATAATATCCATCAAGTTTGCATCTTCTCCATATCTTGCAGCCTAAATGGCAATGCTCCTCGCCTCTCCCAAAACACAGACCACTGGGATTTGTGATGACAACACACATGATAAAAAGTTTGTTTCAAAAGTGAACTTGTCGAAAATGTACTAGATTGTTCAAGACAGAGGCATCATATGCAGCAACTATAGACTAAAACTAAAAGATGAATTATCAGGCTTTATTGGAATTAGTTCTGATCAAACATGCCCTTTAAACAAGAGTTTACGAAAAGGTGCACGACGTGTGTTACACTGTTAAGTTTGCATGTGATGTCCCACTACCAGGCTCAGTGCATACCATCTTTTCCTCTGAGAGTGTGGGCCGGTTTGGCCTTGCTGTGCCCCATGCTGTCTCCATGCCGGCTGACAGGACTCTCATCGGAGCGTCGCAGCATCTTGTAAGGTGGAGCGGGGTCCGAGGACCCATCGCGCACCTTGTCGTGGCGGTGAAGGCTGCTTGACTGGCTCTTTGGTTGAGACTTATGGGTCTGGATGGGAGTAAATAAAGCATGGCACATAATGCATGGTGGAGCACTGTAAAATATTCAGCTGGATACAAGCACTAAGTTGTTCGCAGTTACCAGTACAGCCTAATGACACTTCTTATAAATGCATGACATACATTTTATGGTAAGTGTTTACTGTCATATGCCTTGATGCACGACTTATAAAAAGCCCAAAGTGCTGGAATTTTGTGTTGATTACATAGTACCTCTGTAGACTGCACAGCTTACACAATAATGTATACATTTAATGTGTCTGGTTATGTTAAATAATATTTAAGCTGTGAAATTAGTGGTTGTAAAATTATCTGGCATTGCCATGTTTACCAGCCACCATAACCAAAATGTCACCCTATTCCATCCAAACACAACTTACCTGATAGGATTGCGAATCCCTTCGGTCGTTGCACCTGGAAAGAGAAAAAAAAAGAGAAAAAAAAGAGTTAATCGTCCATATTATGTTGTTTAAGTTACTTTAGCATCATGCTAGCTATGCTAACTGCAACCCATCGTCGGCTGGGAATCAGCTAGCTTATCGATCAACCGGCTTCACACTACAGTGGCCCGGCTCTCTTAACAGATGCCACTCCTCTGTAAGTTAGTATTGTGTTTTTAATCATGTCAATGTGCCAATTAGAAGGATCGGCGGCTGGATTAACGAGAACTAGCTAGCTGGCTAACTTGGGTCGGGGATCATTTTGTTCCAGGAAATAACCGGGGCCCATGGATAGCTAACTTTTGGCTAGCGATGCGTTAGCACCGGCCAAGCGACACAGTTAAAGAGACCAACAACAACACCGTATTACGTCGTAGTTCGGGAGTAAACATTTCGGTTGATGTAGTTTTTTTGCACATCATTTACCCATCGCTGGCTCTGGTTGGTTTCCTTGCATGCATCACCATCAAGGCCGTGTTGATGTGTGTGTATGTGTGCGTTGAGGCCTGTCTGCTGTCACCGCTTCTCTCTCCTCTCTCTCTCTCTCTCTGCTCTCTCCTGTTGTTAGTTCGCCTGATCAGCTCGACTGCTGGATATCTGCTCAACTAAAACAACAGGTAGCAACGGGGGTGATAGCCAAACATTCTATGCATTGCACAATGGGTGGTCTAGGCTGAATACCACCCTGCGTGCGTCTAATAATAGCATGTGAGAACAAACTGCGCTGCTGTGGCTGTGCTGTGGGCTCTGCTCTGCTCCTCTGCCGAGGTTCCAAAGCGACAACTGCACGACCCGATCCCATAGCCTGAAGGGATGGTCTCGTCGTGATTGGCTGTAAAATGCATAAAGTGACTGTTTAGTGACTTAATGTTTGTTAATATAAAAGAAAACATTTTTCGTTTAGTTTTTAATTTTCTTTCTTTTTTTCCCCTACTACATTTGACTACTAGTATATTACACAGCTCCGTTTCGTAGCCTATATATTCTAGCAGCTGGCCTATATCGTTAATACACTTTTTTTAAAATATTATATTATTTTCTATTTCACACTTGCGGTGGCAAGAAAATCCATGTTCACTAATTTCATGAGTGACATCTATGTACTGTTTCCAGATGTGGTATTGTAGTTGCAATGCTGTCCACACGCCACTGAGTAAAAGGGTAAAATTATATATTTTGACAATGTTCCCTGACAACCAACTAGCCAATCACAGCGTGGCCGTCACTCTAGGCGATGGGATCCCCACTTCCAGGGACATCGACGTAGCAGATTGCACTGTGGACCCCGCCCCCACCTTCACATCTACGGTCTACTTCCGGGATCCACCCATCTGATGGTGCTGATAGATTCACTGATGTTTCTGAACATTTGACATTCAGTTTAGTTAGGTCTGAGAGTAAATAGGATGAACCGTAGTCAATTTGTCATTTTGACTGTGCATGCACCTCATATGGTACTATAGCACCACAAAGGCATTAAAAACAAGGCTTCAGACATCTCAAAACAAACTGGTCAGGCTACTACTTGGCCTTACACTCAGACCTCACCTAACCCCTGCTCATTATGCTAGGGTGGGATGGCTCAGAGTATAGGACAGAGTACAGCAACTTGCAAAGATACGCAAGACTACAGAGACACCCATGTACCTGTCAAACTACTTCCATAACGTTAAAGTTGCACACAAGCACAACACCAGAGGGAGCTCCA
Source organism: Gymnoscopelus braueri (assembly GCF_963280865.1). NCBI lineage: Eukaryota > Metazoa > Chordata > Actinopteri > Myctophiformes > Myctophidae > Gymnoscopelus > Gymnoscopelus braueri. The sequence continues at coordinate 20,286,398 of NC_137611.1, read as the reverse complement.
CTGATCTTGTTCAACCCAGATTCGGCACAAACATGGGCTTAACTTTGTTCATGCTATGCCACCAAAATGTGGAATGCCCTACCAACAGACATCAAAAAGTGACTCCTTTCCCTCCTTCAAAACCGCCATAAAAGAGCACCTATCTGCAATGTGTAACTGGTCCCTGTATAAAGTCTAAGCTTAACACCAGAAATGGCCCCCCACCCACCCCCCAACTGTTTACTGTAGGCTACATATATTTTGTATTGCTACTACTAGTATAGACGATGCCTTGCATATTATTGTATTTTATTGTATGTCTTTAAATGTCTCGATGAATTGAATAAACAGGACCACAATGGAAATAAGCCCTAAGGGCTTTTTGTATTATCCTTTTAGCATAATTTGTATAATCATACCACTTTACCTTTTTGCAAACTGTTAATAAAGTATTCAATCAATCAACAAAAGACAGGGTAAATGGTCACATAAATACAGTGCAAAGAAAACAATTAATATCATGCAGGGCCCCTTATGTTTCCACACTAGAGGCCACGCAGGGAAGCAAAGATTAACCAAGGACCTGACTGGAACTTTGCCCAAATTTGGAGTCATACTGTACATCATAGATACGTCATAGATGAGTGGTATCATAGACTGGCCTTCCCACTGTAGTCAAACCATGTGCGGCATCAGAGCAAAGCCACACCTTACTACATAAATGGCAGAGGTGGCGTTGGATGTCGACTCACTGATTTCCAGGCTATTAGAGGTGCGCGGATGTCGCTCAGGGACGCTAGTCCAAATGACGGAGGCCGAGGTGAGGGGCCTCTGCGTCGCGTCCCGGCAGATCTTCCTCAGCCAGCCAGTCCTCCTCGAGCTGCACGCTCCACTCAAGATCTGCGGTGACATCCATGGCCAGTACCCAGACCTGCTGACACTGTTCGAATGCGGTGGCTTCCCTCCGGAGGCCAGCTATCTGTTCCTGGGGGACTACGTTGACAGAGGCCAACAGTCCCTGGAGACCATCTGTCTGCTGCTGGCCTACAAGATCAAATACCCGGAGAGATTCTTCCTGCTCAGAGGCAACCATGAGAGTGCCTCCATCAATCGCATCTACGGCTTCTATGACGAGTGTAAACGTAGATTCAACGTCAAGCTCTGGAAGACGTTTAACGACTGCTTTAATTGCCTGCCCGTCGCCGCTATAGTGGATGACAAGATATTTTGCTGTCACGGAGGTCTGTCACCTGACCTGCAGTCCATGGAGCAGATCAGAAGCATTGTGAGACCTACAGATGTGCCTGACTCAGGCCTGCTGTGCGACCTGTTGTGGTCTGACCCAGACAAGGATGTGCAAGGCTGGGGAGAGAACGACCGTGGTGTCTCCTTTACCTTTGGGGCCGATGTGGTCGCCAAGTTCCTCAAACGCCACGACATGGACCTCATCTGTAGAGCCCACCAGGTGGTAGAAGATGGTTATGAGTTCTTTGCCAAGCGGCAGCTGGTGACCTTGTTCTCAGCCCCCAACTACTGCGGAGAGTTTGACAACGCCGGCGGCATGATGAGCGTGGACGAGAACCTGCTGTGCTCTTTCCAGGTCCAGCAGGGGAAGAAAGTAAAGTACCAGTATGGAGGCATGAACTCGGGCCGGCCCGCCACCCCTCCCCGCACAGCCCAACACCCAAGGAGACGGTGAAGAAGAAGCGAGTGGATGCCCTTTGTTGTCCCTTGTTGACTTTTGACACCCTCCTCTGTTTCTTTCGATTTGTATAGTCGTCTAGCCGTCTATATGAGACACTGCCAATAGGCCAAAGAAGTACCGCCACTATTGTGGCTCTGAAAGAGGCCAGCCGTCTGTGTGGGTGTGTGTGTCTTATTCTTATGTACCTGTACATAAACATGTAACAGTATAGAAACCTTGAACCTTGAAACCTAGAGCCACGCGTGGACGACAGCAGCCACGATCCATAACAACTCGAGCCTTCGCAGCGACAGCCTCGACTGAAGCAGCAGACGTGGGTGCAATGAGGAGGAAGGGTGCAATGATCAATGCTTTGAGGTGATCCTGTTTCTGTAACCTTCGGCCAACAATGCTGCCACCCAAACAGAGTGTGACAAAGTGGGCCAATTTCAGAGAGATATTTGCTTAGATATATCACAAGAGAATTCCGATTGTGCGAGAAGCTCATTATCCTGCCTTCAGTCATGTTTCATTTATTGTTCTATTGTTTTATTTGGAACCTCATTAGCTGACGCCTTAGCAGCGGCTGCAGTCTTCCTGGGGTCTATATCCTGGGACCATGAATAAATCTGTTTTGACACTAGCATGGTTCTGTTTCATTTTCTTAATGGCTTTAGGAATACGTACGGTTGCATTATATGAATTCGATATAAATTATATCAAAAAACATGTATGGATGGACTAACCCCTGAAGCATACACACTCACAGATACAGTGCACGACGTACATACATGTACAGGACCGACACCAGCCTCACATGGGACACTTTTTTACTATTACCATCTATAAGAGGGTGTGTCCGTATCTAATCTCGCAACTTAGTACCTCCACTACTTTTCTCTCACGTGTTTTATAATTTTTTTTATATTTAACTTTATGGTGTAGTGATTTAGACCCGAGCTGGGATCGAATCCCAGTCTCTCACTCGGCAAACCGAAGCACAACCTATGTGCCAATAGAGCTGAGCTCGATTGGCAGAGCTGCCTGGACACTACATAAGGCTTCAGGCTGATTCGAATGGCAAATGTCCATTATAACAGATCGGCCTGAACCTTTGCCCAAACCTGCACGCCATAGATACGTCATAGGTGACCGAACTTATAGCTGGCCACATGAAGTCCGAGATCCACACAAAGTCATGCTGTTATTGGACCCCATCTTGTTTTCACAAATGTATATTATACACACTTTTTTGAACATTTAATTTAGAATGTTATAATGGATATTCATGGGGCTCTGACCTTGCCAAAAGTTGGAGTCATGTCATAGACGACTGACAACATTAAAGGCTAGCTAGACACATGAAGTCTGAGATCCACATGGAAGCAACATGATTTGATTTTTTCATCTCCCTCTCTGAACTGTTTTCTTCAGTTCAGCAGCTGGCAATGCATATCACAATCCTGAGATCTTAGTTGATGATTAATCGTCATACTAATAATTGTGATTAATGATTTCCTTTTTTTTCCTTTTTATGTGTTAAAGGTAGGGTATGTGATTTTCTTTGGTTAAAATAAGTGTTAAATAGCTCTATATTCTGATAGTACTCAATGCTATACAGTGTTTGTTCAGTAACAGGAGTCTCCATGTCTCTCCAGCTCTTAATTAAACAGAAAATGCATTTTCAGGTCAGGATACCAATTTTATCCAATCAGGATAGAGAACTCAGACAGGATACAGATTAAACAAGTGAAATAGGAAGTGATGACACAAAGAAATGAGCAGACAATTGGAACTGAACACTATAACAAGACCAGGAGACCTGGTTCTGCCAGACCCAGAATAAATTCCCAGTACGCAACACACCTACAAACCACTTTATACAGACAGAGCACCACGTCACGCTAAGCTTGGCCAATCAAAAAGAGGGACAAGTAAGCACCATGTATGGACGAAACCGTTTGGAGAGGGGGACCGACAAATATATCCATATATGGACAAAAGAGGGACAGACAAAGCCTCATGTAGGCCTGACCCCCTGGGTCTGGCAAAAATTAAGCTGATAAATGGGAACTCTCTTAGAAACAACAACACAAAAACAACGCTTTAGGACAAGACACAACAAGACATTTAAGATAAAGTACACTGTGCAAAATAGATACTTAAATTGATATATTATTAGTGCAAAAATAGCCAAAATGGATAATAGATTCAAGAGAAGTCCACAGTCCTGCAACTCTTATAAGTTGACCAGATGGCTCCGATATGACTGTCTATGACATGAGAAAAAGAAAACAGCCAGCTCTCAATGAATTTCCCTTTCACATACTGTAGATTTATTATGCCTCACCCCTTTAAGTGTTTTATTACACTTTTATGTGTACATCCTGGGTTGAAGTTATATTGTGTTGAAACCAAAACCTAATCAAATCAAATCACCCAGACAGAGCAACGGACGCTTTTCAACCTCATCAGCCTTCCTCAGCATTCATAATTATTGGACCGTGCACCTCGAGACTTCTATTTATCTCAGAGTGTTGCGGGCATTCTGCTTTGCAGTGCAGTTTCCAGTTCAATTCCGCTGCTGAGCCAACAAAGCTATGGGAAAATGAACCGGAACAGGAAATGGGTATGCCACCTTCTGGAAACCCGGGACTACAATTATGCACAGAGCCAATTTCTATAGCTGAAGTTCACGCCTTTCCATGTTCCACATTAGCCCTACATGTCTAAAATGTTTGTCAGAAGTTGATCTGTCTGTGAGTGACATGGCAGCATAAGGGAAAAGTAGACTAGAAATAAAATAAATGTAATAGTATATAGTAAACTGGGCTGCTTATGCAGATAAAACTTCTGCAATCACATCCATGACTGTACAGTCATAACGTGGAAAGGGAATGAATGTTCACTGACCTATGCTGCGTGACTGCTGTAGCTATTGACTGGCTGCTTGGTACATATAGGTCAGAGCTGACACTGTTCTGTGAATCAGTCTGCTTTGATTTACAGTATACGTCATTGTATGATGGTCTTACGTGCCGGAAATAGCAGATCTCCAAGCTCACAAAGCATTGCATTGCGACGCACTGTGAGCTTGGAGATCTGCTCCAGTGTGCAGCACCTGCACGCGATGGAGTAGCCTATACATTATAGGCTGTACTGTTTGATTGGTTTTCACTGTGCTCTCTCTCTCTCTACTCTCCTCTTCCTCTCTCTCTCTCTCTCTCTCTCTCTCTCTCTCTCTCTCTCTCTCTCTCTCTCTCTCTCTCTCTCTCTCTCTCATTCTCTCTCTGAAAGCTGTCCGATGTTCAATAGTAAGTAGCTTACCTCACTCAAATTGTTGAGTAAATAGTAAATCTTAGTGTATAGACGGGAGGAGAGCCTTCTTGATTTGGGCCTAATTGCATGGAAATTATGTTTGGTGAGTAACCACATCTCAGTTTGGCATTGTGAACACATGTATACAAGAGGTAGGGTCTGTTTGTTTGTTGGTTTGTTTGTGTTTGTGTTTGTTAGTTTTGTTTGTTTGTTCGAACAAGACTTTGCATTTTAGAGTAATTGAGTACGAATGTGTGCTGATCAAGGTTCAGTGACCGACCGCCTTGTAATCTCTTAACCACTTTTAGCCTAAACTATTCGTGACAAAGTGGGGTCCGGGGACCACTGATATGACTAATTACAAAAATAGCAGATATACAACAAGCTGATCCACGTCCCAAGGCGTCGTGAGCTTGTAGATGTGCTATTTCCGTTACTTCTTAAACTTTTTGAACTTTTAAATGTGTGTAAATGTTTGATTTTGTTATTTGCTTATTTATTTCCACCTATAATGACACCCAAAATAGAGATGTCAGGTTGAAAGTAGTTAATTTATCACCAGAGGGAGATTGGAGATGTTACAAGCTAAAGATCACTATTTGTTAGACAAACACGTTTTATTTGAATGTGGTATTAGTGGTCAATAATGAAGAACATAGATTTTCTATTTAACCAGGCTAGTGCATTAATCCTAATCAGAAGGTAAAACTGATATTTGACAATTAAGGTCATATAAGCTCTGGGTTACTTTTTTGATGAAACAGGGGTAAGTAGGCTATATTTGTGCATTTTGACCGGAGGACATTTTCCTCCTAAATTTGAAATGCTGTACAATGCATTGTGACAAATTAATATTTATCTTGTACATTTCACAATACAAAACAATGCCCTCTGCAGTTCTGACAAACCATCTGCTCATCAAGTGGTAAATATACTGTATAGATTAATGGATTGTGCCTCGAGGAAAATGGAAGCGCAAAGATGAACTAGCCTACACAGTGTATCAGCATTAGGGGGCAGTAATATCACAGAAGAACAGGTTTTATAACAGTATATTGAACACTGAGTGGAATATGGAAGGAAGAGAGTCACTTTGCATCATATCACATCTCTCTCTCTCTCTCTCTCTCTCTCTCTCTCTCTCTCTCTCTCTCTCTCTCTCTCTCTCTCTCTCTCTCTCTCTCTCAGCAGTTGTACACATCAAAGACAAGGCAGTGAACACAGGACAGACAGGTTCACAGTAAAATCCCCAGTCAGAGTTAAATCATTTTTATCATTTTATCATTCATTATCACAGTTTATCATTTCTCTTTGAGTTAAAATAACTCACTCAGAATCTTACAGTGTTGAGTATTAGGTTCATGATAATCCATAATACTTGTAAACTCTCATGTAGTACATCCATGTGTCTTGTATAGACTCTCAGTGGTGTAAAGTAACTAAGTACATTTACTCAGTACTGTACGTAAGTACAATTTTGAGGAATTTTTACTTTACTGGAGTATTTCCAATTTGCAATACTTTTACTTCAACTTTGCAATACTTTTACTTCAACACCACTACTACATCTCAGAGACAAATATTGTACTTTTTACTCCACTACAATTATTTAAAAACTTTAGTTACAAGTTACTTTGTAGATTTTGATTATTATTATTGAATTCTGGACTTTTACTTGTAACAGAGTATTTCTACAGTGCAGTATTGATTCTTTTACTCAAGTAAGAAATGTGAGTACGTTTTCCACCACTACATGCATGTCTTGTACAGACTGAGACTCTGTGGGGAGGTTTTCATCACAGCCACATTATAACCTCTCACATCTTCTTTCTTGACCTCTGACCTTACCTCCTGACCTTCTCAACACCCCTCTCATAAATAAAGTTGAGCTGCAGGTGGAATGCTGTGTGTGTGTGTGTGTGTGTGTGTGTGTGTGTGTGTGTGTGTGTGTGTGTGTGTGTGTGTGTGTGTGTGTGTGTGTGTGTGTGTGTGTGTGTGTGTGTGTGTGTGTGTGTGTGTGTGTGTGTGTGTGCGTCTGTGTGTGTGTGTGTGTGTGTGCATGTGTGATTGTGAACATACGTGTGCGTGTGTTTGTGTGCATATGGTTTGAGTGAGTGTGAGTATCTGATCATAAAACTGTTGTGCTGCCTCTGGCAACTGATTTCCCCCGCGTTCGTTCTGTCTGTCTGTCTGTCTGTCTGTCTGTCTGTCTGTCTGTCTGTCTGTCTGTCTGTCTGTCTGTCTGTCTGTCTGTCTGTCTGTCTGTCTGTCTGTCTGTCTGTCTGTCTGTCTGTCTGTCTGTCTGTCTGTCTGTCTGTCTGTCTGTCTGGTTGCTATCATCAGTGATGTCCGGAGGCGAGTGTCATAGAAGCAGAGACGAGGACTACATGTTCCTCCACAGCATTCTGATGGAAAAGAAACTCCACATGCTCTTCAAGGTGCATTTAATGATGTCCCCCAATGTGTCTGTGTGTCCTGATAACCGTCGTTTAAGTCAATGTTTCCCAAACCTGGCGTCCGTGGCCCCCTTGAAGGGTCGCCAAATATCACAGGGGGGGGGGGGCGTGAGGAGGCCGTCTGTTTGGAGGCAGTCCAAATTTATGTCATTATATTGTCAAAATGTTTTTCAAAAATACATACTTTTTTTAAAAAGGTTTTGCGTGAGAAATCGCGAAACCGGCTTAAGTATACAGGGTTAACATGTTTGAAAAACACAAGTGTGTGAGTACAGTATATATTTGTGTGTGTGCATGCACACACAGGTGGGCGGTCTTAGCTTTTGTCAGATGTAAGAAGGGGGGCTCCAAGGTAAAAAGGTTGGGAACCCCGGATTTAGGCCATTGCAAATGTCTGTGCATGTGTCTCAGTTGTATGCTCCTTTCCTTGTCTCTGACTCACGCAAAATAATGTTTCCTCAAAACCCAACTGAAGCGAGGAGATGAGATGACATCATGAAAACAAAGAGCTTTGTTTTCACTGATTGCTTTTAAGGGTAGGTCTGGTCTGGCCACGGAATTCTAATTCTCCATGATCCAGAGCAAGTTTTGCCATTATTGTAGAGACACACTCGCACACTTCAGCCAGCTCCTTGAGAATCCCAGTGCTCACCGTGATAGGCTTTTGGACCAGCAAAGAGTATCTGGGTAGCTTCACATAAAGGCTAAAAACAGACAGATATTGGAGCGCGCAGATCTTTCTTTTTTGAAATGTTTAATGTGCAAACTATTAGGCCAATGTTTGAACGCAGAGTCAGTCTCGTCTTATGTTCAAGTATGCCTTCACGCCACAACAAACAAAAGGGAGATATGAGGGGCACTCAACCACACAGTGACCGACGTATAAAAATACGACTCTGCCCATACAAGCTTACAATAATGGACTAATTACAGGTCCAATATTTTAAGTGGGACCACTCAAATGACCAACACAGATTAAAGTAAGTCTTCCTCTCAGGCTTTCATGCCATGCGGGACTGATTGATGGAATGGTCTTACATGGAATATCTACACTTTTTTTCTGGTCCTTTCGGTCTTGTCTTATGTTTCATCTAGTTTTATGTCTCAAGTATACTTTTTACTGACAAAACACACTGTATACGTTTTGAAATGTGCCTTCTTCATCTTCTTCTTCTTTTTATTTTCATCAGCCTATTAATAAAGCAGAGATGTACAGTCAGACAGTCCCCCGCCCCACCCTACCCGCACAGAGTGCCACTTCTCTGTAGTAGAGGGAGCTTTGACTGTGATACCTTACTGCCTTGACAGATCCACGAGCGGCTGAAGCGTTTTGAGAAGCGGAGCCCCATTCCCATCCAAGAGCATGCGGCTAGTCTGGGTTCTGATGTAAGTGAAAGTGCCCGTCGCCAAACTTCTTTTGCAGGCAGACACACTACAGAGGAGGAGAGAACGTGTTTTGACAGGAGAGAGAAGGTGGATGATATTTCACTGTGTGGATTATTTCCTGTGGTATAGAGAAGACTAGACTGATTTATATTCTGCTGCACGCCAGTGTTGCGCACGAAAATAGCCAGTCTGCAAGCTCACAACATGTCGCAGTGTGACGCATTGTGAGCTTGTAAATCAGCTCTTTTCTATGCGCAACACCGGTACGAAATGAAGCATAAATCAAACCGCTCTCTCTAGTCACACAGAATGAAACATCTGTGGAATCTCAACTCTGCTTGATCTGCATTGGGTTTTGATATATATGATCTCTCCCCCAAAAGGCGCATCTTGAGTATTATTGGTGGCAACCCTTGTTTCTTTTGTGCAAAAGTGATCATTTTACATCTCTATTCCAGGAGGTGAGGTCACCAAGGACAATGTTGAGCATTAAGCTGCTAAAATCATTTAGTACCGAGGCTAATGTTTCAGGTTGAGGGAATACAATTTATTTCAGATCTAAGATGAAGTGACACTGAGTACTCCCACTCCAGTTATCATCCAGAACGACTCTACTTCTTCCCTATTCCCTTCAGCAGTGAAGTTCATTTCATATACCACCAGCCCCGTTCATACCTGCTGCCAGCAATTCCTTTGTATAAATTCCATTTCTTTGCTC
>NC_137611.1:20069357-20271857 GCF_963280865.1 Gymnoscopelus braueri | reverse complement strand
TAGTCTTCAAGAGACAAGGAGGTGGATTTTTGGACGCAGAGGGTATATGATAGTATACCCTGAAGAACGTTGGTTTCTGTTTACTCTGCGTCCAAAAATAAAGTATTGGCACTTTAGCTACCTGTGTGTGCGGCCACCTTCTTGTCTCTGGAAAACTACTGTTTAGATTATTCTGCCATGGGCCGGCACCACTACGAGGACTTTGGTGTGCGTAGCGTTCTCGTGCTCATCTTGTTTTCTGTCTCCTATACAGAGTCTGCTGTCGGTCCATGACGCTGTAGCACAGAAAGACTTTGAGCCTGTGCTGCCCCCGTTACCTGATGGCGTCCTGGAAGAAGATGATGAAGACTCAGTCAAGATCGTCAGTCTGGTCAAAACCCAGGAACCTCTGGTTAGTGAACATCTTCAGGCCTGTCACAGTTATTACAGTATCGTCTAATCGCAATTATTTGAGATAATCGCTTTTTTTTTGTTGCATAATCGTCATAAATCATTTCCATGTCCAAACGTTTAAAAAAAGAGTGGAAATAGCAGATCTACAAGCTTAAAACGCGGCACGATGTAACACGTTTTGAGGTTGTAGATCGGCTGTATCCACTATTCATGTTCTTTTTAGGACATATATGTATACCAAAGTATAAAGTTATTCAATTATGTAAGTTATTTGTCATATATGCCCTGTGCAACTTTTGTTCACGAAGCCTAAAAGTAATTAAATGTAATTTGTATTCATAATGTTCCAATGCTCAACAACAGAAACACAATTAAATCGTTAGTAAAATGTCATAATCGTGACAGCCCTAAACATCACTGCTACATACATTTATTTTCCAAAAAACTTTTCTACATAAGTTTTACAAAATACAAGTGCAGCTTTGGGCTCAGAATTTCACTTCTATTTGCTGAGCAGTCAACAGCATACAGTACCATTACAAGTGGAACCATCATGTTGTGGGTCACTCAAGACATTTCAAACTCTGATAAATCACTCAGCGCTTTAAAACCTTGGTTTTGAACATGACCCACAAAAAGCCTAGTTTGGGCCTGACTGTAAACAGGATTCCACCCAGCTGAATGTTGTTTTCCCCCCTCAATCCAGGAATAGGTTTAAAACATGCTCAGGCCCCTAAGGCCTGTACATAGCATCGCGGCGGCATGCAAAACAAGCAAGGCCATGTGGATGATGTAGAAAAATGCAGGTATTAAAGTTAAGACAACCATGTAACAGGGCGACTGGCCTTGAAAACCATGCAATTTGTCCAGCAACAACATCTGACGCACCGAGACAGTTGAAAGCAATAAGAAAAAGTGGTCAGAGAGAGTCGAAACAGAACGCGCCTGTGCGGCCTACTGAATTTATGTCATGTTGTCAAATGCGAGACCGCTAAAGCCACGCATGCAAAGGTGTAGCCAGGACCAAAGCCCCCGGCTGGACGGGAAAACATAAGGAAAGAGGTTTGTGCAACGGCCTGGATCACCTTTGTCTCTGGGGCTGCTGCAAGCTTTTTTTTATCCGCTGCTTTCTACTGCAGTCAATTCTTCCATATCTCTGTTGCCATATATCTGCTGTGACACTCCGCAGAGTTACGCATTGTTATAAAAGTTTGTGTGTGTGTGTGTGTGTGTGTGTGTGTGTGTGCGTGTGTGTGTGTGTGTGTGTGCGTGTGCGTGTGCGTGTGCGTGTGCGTGTGCGTGTGTGTGTGTGTGTGTGGTGTATATCATGCATCCATATGTGCATGCTTAAGTGTCAGCGACTCAGCTCAGACCGGGCATTCAGAGCCAATAATGGAGAACATACTTTTGTATTGATCCCAAAACTAGATGGAAGGGGACTGACCCGTTGGTGACATGCCTCCTTGATTGATCCAGCATGTGGCTATTTTCCAGACAACAGGGTTACACCCTGGCGTTGGTTGATTGTAGTCAACTACATAAGATGCTCTTTTCCATTGTGATTCCCGCACTCAACATCTGTTGAAAATAATGCTGATTTGGATAACCTTTTCCAGCCATTCGTTTGTTGCACAAAAAAACGCAGCCGGCCCGGCCTAAATGGCCACGTCTTTATACAAATAACTCTCGCTGGAACGAAGTGACTTTATGGGAGTATTTGTGTCTGGACTCTTAATAAAACCAACATGCTCCTAATTTCTGCGCCGTCCATTTGGAGCTCTCTCGCCGTCCGTCTATTCATCAGCCACTGGCTTGTCTCTTTGTTCACCCTCCATCCATCCATCCATTCATCCATCACCATACTCCCACCTGCACCTGCATCTCACAACACACACACACACACACACACACACACACACACACACACACACACACACACACACACACACACACACACACACACACACACACACACACACACACACACACACACACACACACATATACAGGGGGCCACAATTAAGAGGGATGAATCCACTGGAGCGATTGTTGTGGCGAGGATCATGATAGGCGGAGCTGCAGCGAGGAGCGGTGAGCATTGCAAACTGTTGTTCATAACAAGAAGTCTACTGAAAACATATTACGCTGTTATCCCCATAGCAGTTGTTGTAGCTAATGGCCTAACTGCAACGTCCCAACGCCTCACGCTGCAATGCGTTATGAGCTTATTGATCAGCTATTTTTGGTGCTTGACACCCACGTGCAACTAAGTGTAAATCAAGTCTTTCTATGTGGTGCGTAATACAATCCTGGCATTACTTTAAAGGAAGAGGTGGGGTGGTTCTGGAATGGCAGTGCACAGTTGAGTCATCTGGTTGTGTTGAGGGGCCTACGGTCATGAAACATCTGTGATTGGATAAATATGCCCTCTCAACTGCCCTCCTTTCTCCTAACATCTGAGCACAGTGAGCAGTGGTGGACAGTAAAAAAAACGTACATTTTGAGTACTGTACTTAGTGCAATTTTTTGTATGTACTGTACTTGAGTATAATTATTTGTTTTTTTTATACTTTCACTCCACTACATTTCAAAGACAGAAATTATACTTTTGACTCCACTGCACTTCTAGGAAGGGAAAAAGTACATTACTAATTAATAGAAAAAATTAAAAAAAAAATTAACATTGCAAAAAAATGTAACATTGCAAAAAAATTAACATTGCAAATTACACCATGATGAGTCATCACAGTGTAATTTGCAATGTTAATTTTTTTGCAATGTTACATTTTTTTGCAATGTTAATTTTTTTAAATTTTTTTTCTTATTTCCACACAACTCCTTTATGCTATATTAATGACATAGTTAAATATTGAAAATGGGTGGATTTCCCCTTTAAGCCCTAGTTCACTAGCTTGTGAGCTTGTTGAGCTGCTATGTTTTACATGTCTGGAAAATAGATTTTCCAGAAATAGAAAGCCTATTTTTAAATGTGTTTGCATTGATATTAAAAAGAAAACGTATTTCATGATTTGTATTTTATACAAGTAAGTGATTTTAAAAGCAAGCACTCCAGTAACTCAAGTACAAATCGGACGGTTCAACTTGTACTTGCAGTTGAGTGATATTTGACCAGGAGCAACTATACTTTGACTCAAGTAGTAGAGTTAGTTGAGCACATTGTCCACCACTGCATGTGAGCCAGGTTTCTGAGCTGCGGTCAGGCAAAGGCCTGCTGCACTGCCACTAAGCCGCCACAGAGTGACTCAGACTTCTATTCCCTCAGGCTATCAGAGCTCTGAACAAGGACCCAGCTGTATTTAACCAATTAACCCATTAAGACCTGAGGCCGATTCTACAAATGTCTTCTAAATCCTAACAGTTTTCTGAAAAACGTACGTTGTTATATCAGTGGTGCTCAAAACCTATTCATGTCAAGGACCCCCAAAATTATATGTATTTGGCCGCCAATCCCATCTCAAAATATTTTTTTCCAGGGACCCCCAGGAGCAGAGAATTGAGTTAAAAAATATTCGCTTTAAGAAATAGATATATTCAAAGATTTGCACAAATTTTTACGATTTTTCAAAAATGGCAGATCTACAAGCTCATAGCGCGGCAGGAAGTGTCGCGCTATGAGCTTGTATATCTGCTATTTATGAATAGCCAAATATAAAATAATGGTTAAAGTGGTTCAAATCGAAAATGACACAGATGCTTTAGATCAGCTTAGATCAGCTATTTTCCCGACCCACAGGTTGAGAACCACTGATTGAAAATGTCTACCCACTTGTTACTTATTACTACTTTTATTAACTTCTGTGAATTATACCTTGATTTTATTTTATGTTGGACATGGTTAGCATAGTCTGGCGGAGTCTGCCACACCATGATGTGACCAATAAAATGTCTCGAATCATGAGGTTCTCAACACATATAGTGTATGAGGCATGATTGTACATCAGACCCCTCTGCAAGAGTGAATGTCAGATACCAGACGACATAGATTAACATGTTGACGTGTGTGCATTCTTTTTTTTAAAGGTTTGATCCATGAAGGAGATGAGCTGAGAGAAGTCAATGGAGTATCAGTCGAGAACAAGAAACCAAGAGAGATCCTCCCACTCCTTGTTAGTCCAGCAGCTGTTTCTCTGAATTTGATTGATCGATTGAATACTTTATCAACAGTTTGCAAATAGTACAGTGTTACGATTATACAATGATGCTAAAAGGATAACACAAAAAGCCCTAAGGGCTTATTTCCATTGCGGTCGTGTAATGTCCTGAATGTTTTCCATTTCAGTTCTCTCTCTTTCTCTCTCTCTCTCTCTCTCTCTCTCTCTCTCTCTCTCTCTCTCCCTTCCTTCCTTTATTCCTTCTTTTCTACCTTGCTTCCTTTTCAAATGAATTATCCAATGACGGCTGTTGTCCTTTGTGTTTCAAGGCTCGATCAAAGGGTGACGTTACATTCAAAGTGATACCTGCTCCCACCAAGGAAGACCTTTCAACAAATAAAAAGGTGATCATTTTTCATATATAATATAGTATTATTTATAATTAGATAGTATATTTGATTTGGAGCACCCGTAGGCCTATATTAGGAGCTGCATTCACACCTAATAGGTTTCCCTGTTGACTTTAACAATTAACCACTGTATACTGCAATACAATACTTCACCACTGACTATATCTAGCAATCATTGATGTACTGATCTGCTGATTGTGTCCTCCCACAGGGGTTTGTGCGGACTCTGTTTGACTATGATCCCAGGGAGGATCCCACCGTTCCCTGTAAGGAGGCGGCGCTCAGCTTCAAGAGGGGTGACGTCCTCCAGATTGTCAGCAGGGAGGATGACACCTGGTGGCAGGCCTGTCACCATGCAGATGGCAACACCCGCGCAGGCCTCATCCCCTCACAACAGCTCCACGAAAGGTGGGTCTGTGTATCTGGCCATCCATTAGTCATCTATTCATATGTATACGGATCAGTATACTGTATCCATTCAGCTATCTATCCATCCATCCATCCATCCATCTATCTATTCCCTCCTGCCAACATTGCACGCACGTTGTACTGCTGCGGAGGCCTCCCGTGGATGAAGGATGAGGCTGACTCGACAGTGTCAGGCACCAGGGACTGGTAGCGAGCGAACTGACACCGTGAGAGCCAACCCGAGGTGCAGCTATAGGAGGGGAAAAGGCACTCAACTTACATAGACACACTTACGGTGTGATAGCGCAAGGGTTCCCAAAACTTTTCAGGCCCAACCCCCCAAAGGGACCCCCCCCCCCCCCACCAAAATAATTTGGGGGGTCCCGACCCCCAGTTTGGGGAACTACTGTGATAGCGGAGCTATAGCAACACTACAGATCTCAGGGCGGCCGTGGTTCTGCTTTGGGCGATCATAGCTGAATGGGTAGAGAGCCTGCCTGGGAAGCAGAAGGTCCCAGGTTTGATTCCTGGCCCCGCTAATGTGTCGAGGTGTCCCTGAGCAAGACAATTAACTCCCAACTGCCCCCCCCCCCCCCTCCCCCCATCTTGTTTTTTCATTCTCTCCCTGTTTCCCTACAGGAGGGTTGCCCTACAGCGACCTCAAGCTTTGTTCAAGTCCCCGCGAGCCGGCAGGAAAACAGGTGAACAGAAAACATAACCCCCCACCCCGCCCAGATCCCCCACCTGCAAAGAATAAAAAAGCTCATTAAACACTTTCCAATAAACCTATCCGAGATGGTTCGGACCAGAGACGAGAGGTGAAAGGTGCTGGCTAAAGGTCACGGTCAAAGTGAATGTCACGGCTGAGCAGCTCCCACAGCTCCCCCTCTGTTGTACTCAACCTGTCCTGTTTTCTCCACATGCTGCACAGATGATGAGCAAGGTACTGTCATCTCCTGTTCTGTTCCTCTCAATGTCTGATATATGCTTTGGATAGAACGGTCTCCTTGTCCGGTTTTGGAAAGTTTAACCACTTAGAAATGATCAATCAATACGGGGGAGAGAGCTTCGTTCCAGCACTTTGACATCACAGTGGAAAACGGTTGAAAGTTATTAGCCAAACCAAGAACTCTGCTTACAAAATACTGAAACTTTTCAAGGATGAACTCATTCTTGAAATATTGACTAATGGATTTCAGGTAGCTCTCGTTTTTCAAAACCCTGTGGCCAGAGCAGACAATTCCTGTTCCCAAATCGTTTAAAGAATTATTTTAGCTTAAGATAGCAAATAGCTTAAGCAACGTCCCATGATGTGATTTACTTTAACGCCAGCAATCATTTTGAAAGAGCGGAGAGGACGCATCCGTGTTCATCATATACTACGAATATCATTTAGGTTTAAAACTCTTGTTAGTCGTCGTTGTCTCTGTTTACACTGCGACTTTGTTGCTGACATTTGAACATCTGGGTCAGAACTCAGAACATGTGCTCATGCTTCCAGTATGATATTTCAGAGTACCGAATAGCCTATATGTCATTGTCTTGTGGTTTCAATCCATAATTTCTCTCTTTCCTCTCTCTCTCTCTTCTCTTTTTCCAGTTATGGAGGACGCAGACTATGGAGCTATAACAGGACTCAACATTGGTGAGATATCTGACTTTCTCCCCTTATAACCCCCACTGACACGCTGGAGAAGGGAGCTCCCTCCCCCCCCTGTGTGATGAGAACATGGAATGAACCCTGGGCAGGAAACTGAACCGTGGTTCTATTTACAAACCAGGTTATGTGATTTAGTTTTGTGGTTCAGAGAGTTGGAGGATGGACTAGAACAGCAAATGAGGTTTTGAAACGTCGTACCATTTTCCCCATGATTGCCTAGGCTCATGGATCGGATCAAATTCAATTTATGGATCGGATGGGCTGTGTGCGCGCGTGTGACAGTGCCTGCCCTGCATACGCCCGTGTTTGCGTGGGTCTATTATGGCTGATTATGGAAAGGCCCTCGTGTGTATGAGGCAAGGTGAATCGCAGATGTTGCATTTTATCAATTGTAGTCATATGTATTTAATAACCTGTATTTCATCTTCCTCAGGCCAGGCCAGGTTCCCCCACAAGGATGTGGTTCAGACTCTGTCTTTCCTCTAAGTCTGAGCTCCAAACTGTTATTGATCACTTAACCACTTAAAACCTATATACTTAGTTGACCGGGGTCCCCCAGGGCTCTGTACTAGGTCCGCTAGTATTTCTCTGTCTCTCTCTTTTCCACAAAAACAGCCGATCTGCAAGCTCACGTTGCAATGCTTTGTGAGCTTGTAGATCAGCAATTTTTTGTTGAATGTTCAGCCCACAAAAGGGGTAGAGTTCATGTGGTTGAAAGATGCCATAAGACTGATGGCACACATGCGCGCAATCCAACAGTGGGTAGAGTTAGTGAAAAATACACTATATAGCAGTCTACTGTAGAAACACAGGTAAAGGCAAGGCTAAGAAAAACACACGTACTGTACAGGCTGCACGTGCGTGTTTAGTTTACTAGATTCAAGAACTAAACTAATATAAATGATAATAAGAAATACATTTAAACAGAATAGATTTTGACACTATACATTTCCACCGGGTCTCTGAATGTATGAGATAACATTTATTGATACAGTCTATGAATATAAATATAAATGTACTGTCTATAAATGGTGATATATGAGTGAATATCTATTGACAATTGATATGGACATACAGACTAAACAGTGCATATGAGAGTGAATATATGCACAGTGTCAACAGGCTTTAAACTGAGAATATATGTGAATGAATATATGTAAAATCTATCAAAATGCAATATACAGCAAGTACGGTCTCTCAACCGTTATCCTTAACAGGCATCAGTCAGGTTCTGGCAGACTGAAAGATATCATAACATCCAATAGAGACCAAAAACAGAGCTGGCGGGTTAAACCACTGAGCCTCATAGGACTCCCAGAACTGAAATTGCTTATGAAAGTAAACAGAAATTGGCTAATTAATGCTAAGCGCTGGAGTATTTTGCAACGGAGGAGAGCTGCTCCTAATTTTGTGTCTGTTTGCTTTTCAGCGCATGCCAGATCGTATCAGATCATGGTCGGTACACTCTGTAATGTTGTTTTCCCTCTTAGTGCAGATCTTATTTCCTTGCAGAACTAACAACTCACGATTTTCCGTCTAACATGGGCTTTTTTTCATTATCTATTACCCTCGCACGGACCCTTGTGTGAAATTGTCAGGTTGAGTCACTCATCAGCAGCATGTCAACAAAACCCTGAAACCCCGAGAGCAGACCAAACAAACAAGGGCAAAAGGACAGATTATGTTTACGGAGTGTAATTACAGCTGATGTCTAAACAGCCATGGCACCATCAGTTTAGGAACATAATGGTTCCAAACGGAACCAAAACCACATTCATATGGCAGAGATACTGGTTGTCAGACAGCCCTTACAAGCCATGCGTGACAGAATTATTCCAGAATGCTCAATTTCCCAACTTGTCATTTCTTTGCCTCGCGTTGCACCGGGAGTGGTGCAGCTTGAGACTGAGTCAAGCTATAGCGCTTGTCAACAGATTCGAGGTGGCAGTGTAAGTGTTATAGGGGGGGGGGGTTTCTCATCCGGATGCCTGTCACCCATCTGTACTCTCGTATGCTCTCAAGCAGTGGTGGAAAGTAACTAAACTTACATTTACTTAAGTACTGTACTTAAGAAAACTTGAAATGGGACGTTCTGCATAATGAGCACTTTTGTTTTTGTACTTTAAGTACATTGTGATGCCAATACGTTTGTACTTTTATTCAAGTAAATCTTGAATTCCGGACTTTTACTTATAACAGATTTCTACATTGCAGTATTGGTACTTTTACTTAAGTAAACAATGTGAGTACTTTTTACCACCATTGCTCAGCCGGATGCCTGTCACCCATCTGTACTCATAGTATGCTCTCAATGTGTCGTCATGATCCATCTTGTCATCAGCATATCACTGCCACCATCTGAATCCGTGTTAAACAGCCCCAGTGAGGGGTGGCTACAAGTTGAGTGCAGACCCAAAGTTAAATAAATGCATCTGCAGAGGCCTGTCACAATTATTATATAATTTGTTTACAAAGCCTAAAAGCCAAAAAGAAATGTAATTTGTATTCATAATATTCAACGACAGAAGCACAATTAAATCGTTAATCGCAATTATTTGAGTGACAATTAAGCATCAAGCTAAATTTCATAATCGTGACAGCCCTACGATCTGCATATAGGTGGTGATAACCTTGCCCCTGCCTGCACCAACATCTCTAAAGTTCTACGGCTCTCGATTGTGACTTGGATCTTTGACCTTTTCAAATCCAAAGTTAATCATCTCTTCGGACAGCCTAGTGATCAATCCGTCCAAATGTATCATTACAGTATTATTAAAATCTGCCCCTTCTGTTCTCAAGTTATATTGCTAACGAACACACACACACACACACACACACACACACACACACACACACGCAAACAAACAGATGGGACTGATTATAATACTGCTGTGGGCTGGGTAGAAATATGGCTGGAGTTTATTTAGAGATATAACAGGAAGGCAGTGGATTAGTGAAAATGTCAGGGTAGTATTTGTTTAAATTATCATGTAAGTGCTCAAATCATTCCAGAGATCTAGCAAACTTGCCACAAAGCAGATCAAATTGCTGTCTTGACGCTCACTGGAAAGATGTTGGACTGTGTTTTATGACTCAAGACGGGCCAGGTTACTGTCGTTATTAATAATGCCATTATTACGGGGGACAAATTCTGTGTCAGCCAGTCCCTCATGGAGAGGGACTTCTTAACAATCTGACATAATTATGTAAAATAACTCTTTCTGTATCTCCCACACATATTTATCTCAGCTGCCTTGAGGAGGAGTTTCCGACTGGGAAGGAGAGGAAGCCGGGCCAGAGAAGCACGGGCCCGGAGGAGAAGGAGTGTAGGCATGGAGGGCCTGGCCCCTACTACTCCCACCTACATGGAGGTGGTGCCCTACCGCAGAGATCCAAAGGACAGACACCGCCTCGTCCTTCTGGTCGGTAAGAGAAGATACGGGCACCTAGTTTAGGTGTCGCGTTGATGATGCCCTTGTTGTTGGGATTATTCCAGTAATGGAATTCTCAAAAGATGTGGCGTGGCTGTTGATAGAGACTTTGGCCACCAACCGGGATCAATCTGGATTTAAAGCACCATATAATTAGCTCATTAAATCACTTTCCATGCAGTGATTGGATTGACGAGCCACAGTGCCATACATTATGTGTATAGTATACCACTGACAAGTACTGTATATGCATACCTTAGGCAAAACCATGGACGAAATAATATGCACTATAGGCCGCAAAATGAAATCCCCAATGAAATGTATATACCCAAGTGCTGTCCAACATTACCAGATTGTCCAATGGCCTGATATAGTCTAGGCAGTGGATTCAAGAGGCTTTAGTTTATTCAATAAAAACAAAAACACACACACATTCACGTCTGAGCATGCAGTGGTTAAAAAGAACCAATTGATGAAGATTAATGGTTTTCGGTCTTGATTGGAAGAAAAATCCACCTCCATCAGAGTAAACCAAACACTGTCAGAATACTCGAGTCAAAAATATATTGTGGTCCCAAAGGTTGCTTAGGAGCCCACCCGAGGTTAGGTTTACTGCCAGTCCAGCGGGTCTGGTGTATGTATCTTTTAGCTATATATCTCCCTAGGGGAACTTACCATGAGGCCCGACTGCAGGCCTTTTTAATGTCATATGGCAATATGGCTGTAGGTAATCCACGAAGGAGGAAAAACTGATGGCCAAGACGAGAGGAGCGGGGGGTGGGTGGGGAGGTTTAAAGGAAAGAGAGAGAGCAAGAAAGGCAGGGGAAAATGAAGAGGTGTTGTAAGCACAGAGATGTGAAGTAGAGAGATGGATGGATGGATGGATGGATGGAGAGAGAGAGAGAGAGAGATGACTGGATTGTGAATACGTTTTTTTTATAAAAATCGGCCAAGCTCTCCATCATCAAACTGGAACAGTTAAGACAGCTTGGATTTAGCTTTAGGCCGCTTTAATTGACTTGGAGTCCACCCCGACTCTGGATTCTGTTTTACTGTCTGCAGTAAAGGCTCTTCGTTGACCGGAGGTCATCAATAGGGGATATGTAGCTTATTGGCAACAAGAGTTTATGGAAAGGAAAGCCAAACTTGAAATCTCAAAAACAGGACCGGCTGGATCAGGTTTGGTTCCGTTGAAAATTTAACCTTTGTTCTAAATGCATTTTCTACCCACTTTGAACGAGACAATAGACTGTTAACGCCAGGGGAAGCTCAGCGTAGATCAAGGCCAGGCAATTTAAGTCTTTTTAAAGATCATGTATCTTTTGAATCTGTTGAAAAACGGACCGTTGCCCAATGATGCTCCTCTTCACCGTTTTTAAAGCGCCTGTATAAGGCATTAGCAATGTAAGAGCTGGGAGTCTATGAACCTGATAGTTTGTAATGTATTGAGGTCACGCAGCTCTGTGATGGAAAAGGCAGGTATGTCAGGAATCCTACTTTGCAGACAGCAACTCCATTTCAGCCTGATGCAATCTGGGGCTGGGCCTGTGATGCTGATCAGAAGAAAATCCCAGATGCTATGTCGCATGTGTGTGTGCGCGCGCGTGCGTGCGCGTGTGTGTGTGTGTGTGTGTGTTAACGTGTGTATAAATGTCTTTCCGTGTCCACATCAGCATGTGCCTCATCCTAAATGCATCCCCCAGTCACAATGATACTCATACTGAAGTGTGCAAGCTTCACAGATGTCACATCATGACATGATGCTATGGATTTCCCAGAAGGCCTTATGGAAGGACTTGGAGCCTTTTGGGTGACAGATGAGAGAGAGAGAGTGTTGGTGACAGATGCAGACAGACTGAAATCAATATGGAATCAAAGCTCTATCTGTCTGCCTCTTTTTCTGGTTCTCCTCTCTGTCTCTCTCTCTGGTCCTCCTCCTCCTCTCTCTCTCTCTCTCTCTCTCTCTCTCTCTCTCTCTCTCTCTCTCTCTCTCTCTCTCTCTCTCTCTCTCTCTCCCCTTCTCTCTCTCTAATGATAAATACAGATGCATCACTGAATCACTAGGATGAAGGACTGTTTGATCCCGGGCTTGTCGTCAGGAAAACATTAGTGCTGAGTGCAATGTTGCATAACCCCCCCCCCCACACACACACACCCCCACACACACCCCCACACCCCACTTTCCATTTAAAACACAGTTTTTTTGGTCTTTGTCCTGAGGGCCCAGCGGTGTTGGTGTCAGTGAACTGATGAAGAGGCTTCTGCTCTCTGATCCTGAGCACTACGGTGTCGCCATGCCGTGTAAGATACCACGTCTAAATCCTTTATCGTTTAACAGCATAGCCACAGACTGGGCTATGCAATGACGCGGATAACGATTAATAACATACTAACTTATAGTTACATAATAACTCCAAATCAAATATTTTGAGAAGCGGAAGGTGGGAGTTCACCCCATCAGGTCAGTCAGAGAAATTAACACTCTGATAGAAAAAAAATCTTTGATTTACATTTCAATGTTTTGGCGTTCATTACCAGGCCTAGAATAGCTGAAAAAACATATTCGACCCAAGTCTGAGGTTACGCATACCTATTCTACATACCAAACAACTCCATCTGGTTAAAGCACTATTCTCTCTCTCTCTCTCTCTCTCTCTCTCTCTCTCTCTCTCTCTCTCTCTCTCTCTCTCTCTCTCTCTCTCTCTCTCTCTCGTTCATTCTGCTCTCTCGCTCAGACACCACACGAGAGAAGAGGATGCTGGAGAAAGATGGGATGGACTATCATTTTATCTCACGGCAGATGTTTGAAGAGGACATCATCAGTCATCGGTAGGGGTGTAAAGGTTCCAGTAAATTTTCAATAAACTTCCGTAAAGTGTTAAATATTTTCCACGGGAAGTTATGCTCAGTTATCGGGGAACTTTGGAAATTCAATATGCAAATCATACCGTTTAATAGTGAACTTATTTTGGTGGAAAATACACATAAAAAAGCAATAATAAGGTATTATTGTATATTATTGTTAATGGTCAGCCCATTTAATTGAATTGTAACCATGCAGTACATTCTCCCATGTGCAGCCCACACATACTCCCAACACAAGTCATTGTCTGAGCCAAAGGAAAGTTTTTATTCAGGAAAGTTTTTATTATATTACTGGGGTGAATATATTTTATATTTGTTAGGATATTTCAGTAACCAGCAGATAGTAGACTAAAGCAAAATATCACTGCGCAATTAATAAGTCATGGACAATAGATTTTTGTTCATACATTTTCTCCAGGGACTATTTTCGGCAAGCATTTTCAAATCAATCTGTGCTGTAAAATGCATTAAATCACAACAATAATGTAACTTTGACTAAAAGATGTAGTCTGTTGATTACCTATCTCAAGCCAGTTTGCAAGTTGATCAGACAAACCATACTATGCTTTGGAAAACGGTCAGCATTCATTTCAAATGAGTCATAGTCGATGGGTTAAACATGCCAGACGAGTTCTCAAAATTATCAGGATTTCACTGTGTACTGTACCGGCCTTCAGCTGGGTTGTCTGCCTGCTATCTCTATTCTCTGTTCGTGTCTATCTCCTTTCATCACTTTCTCTCCCTCTCCCTCTCCCTCTCCCTCTCCCTCTCCCTCCCTCTCTCTCTCTCTCTCTCTCTCTCTCTCTCTAGGTTCATTGAATATGGCAGATACAGGGGCCACTATTATGGAATCCGTATGGACTCGGTTCTCCAGGTGATAGCGGAGAACAAGGTGTGCCTTTTAGACGTGCAGCCAAATGTGAGTGACAAAGCCATCACACTTGACCAATCACTAGCCTTGCTTGAGTAAACGATCAAAGAACCAATCACTGGCGGACTAGTGGGGTGCCTGGACAGTCAGTCATTTCAAATTGAAGAAAAAGTGTTGTTTTCACTTCTAATTTGAAGTTAAGGTCTATAGAACCATTTAGGTTCGAGTGTCAAGAAACCAGATTGATTTTTTTTCCCCATTTTCCAAAATGGCAACAATCAAAATTAGTCTACATGTAAGTCAGATTTCCAAAAATCTTAACTATGAAGGCAAATCGTGTTAATGTAGGGCATACATGTTTTTAGGGGTAACAAGGGGTGCTGAATCCATGCTGAATGCCCAGCTCAAAAATTTCTGCTAATGCCTAAAAATAGCCACCACTATGCTGAAATATATGGATGGCCCAGCTCAGTCCCTGAATCTGGAGCTTATCAAATCGGTACAGGGGAGCGGGGGGACAACCCAGGACTCCCTGGTCTTTCAGATGTCATGGGTTCTACTCTAATGTCTTGTTAGACACTTTTACGAGTGAAGAAATGTCTTGTTAAGGAATGCGAGTTTTAAGCACTTTACTCACATTTGATTTCAAATCAGAATATGGCATTGGATTCCTCATAATATGAAAACCTTAACAAGCAATTCATTCATTCACTCATTCACTACGTGAGCACATAGACCTCTTCTGACTATTCTTGTGGAAATGCACCGATACCAGAAGAAATATTGCTTCTTTGGGTAACATGTCTGAAATACCAGTTGCCACTCCTGATCCTGAATCCATATATACCATTTTGGATAATCCAATCAAAAGTTATAACAGATACCCTATTTTGCTAAGACTGGTGTGGGGTTGGGAACCGCTGACACCCCCTAGAGGCCATTTTCTTTATTTGAGTGCTTGACACTCGAACCAAAAATGTTCTATAGACCCTTACCTTCAATTTAGTAGTGAAACTGAAGCTTTTGCATCAATTTGAAATGACAACATAAAATTACCCATACTCGACCCCCCACTAGACTAGAAATGACATAAAACAACAAGAATTGTTATTATTTGATTTATGTCATTTAATCTGAAACGCTGAGTGTGAATTGTTTGTGCTCCAAGTTGTATTAAAATGAATTATTGTCCTGCCACCCATCACCAGCCCACCACTACCCCTTTCTGTGTTTCCATCACCTGCAGGTAGTACAGCATTTGTACACCGCTGAGTTCAGGCCATACGTTGTGTTTGTGAAGCCGCCGCGGATCGAAGAGCTGCGTTTCACTAGAAGGAGAACTAAATTCATCTCTGACGGTGGAGAAAACAAACCAGCCAGGATATTTTCAGTAAGGCTAACCATAATGTCACTACACACACACACACACACACACACACACACACACACACACACACACACACACACACACACACACACACACACACACACACACACACACACACACACACACACTATGTATTAGAGATCAGGTCAATACCTTAAACAGAGACACAACAGTTACCTCAAGCAGAAACCAACTGCGGTTGCCACCCAACCCATCCAATGATGTGAACCCATCCTGTCACATCATGTAACCACCCAGTCAGTCATATCCTGTCACAACTCAAAGCCGTCAACAGTAGCCAACAAACCCATTCCATGGGGGAAATTCAGTTGCCAGAGGCAGTACAATAGTTAAAGTACAGGTACAGAGTAAAATAATTACTGTAAGATACTGAAAGAGTAACAACACAATGCAAGGAGGCAAAAAGAAGAACAACATCACAAAAACACTGTCAATAATAATAATAAACATATACATACAGTACCCTGCACTATGCAGAAACACATATACACAATCACAGAGTCGTTGCAGTATCCCGCACTATGCATAAGCAAATTATACACACGATCACAGTGTCGTTATGACATCAACAGAAGAATATAGCAACAACAGAGCAATACTTTGAATCAACTAGTATATCCACAGCATAACACAGACAATGACAGGCAGCAGCAGGCAGCAGCACATCAACATGTAGAAAAACCCTCAGAGAGCTGCTAGACCTGCCCCACAGGCTCTGTTACACAGAAAAATCCTCATGGCCCTATTTAGAAGATCTATGACGCAAAGCACAAATGTGTTGGGTGTGTGTCCAACTCTAGTTTTGTTTGTCAAGCACTACATTTCCTTGGCGCAGCGCAAGGTGCAAGGTGCATGGTCATCTCTGATTTAATCATGGGTGTGTTTTGGGTAAAACATAAATCAGAGTGTCATCTCCCATTCCCTGTAAGAGCTAGTTGCGTATTGTTATTTTAAATGACAGATTCAGCATGTTGGAGGAGTCAAACAATTTTCTGCTGTGGAAACGGATCGTACACGAAGTGAAAGCACCTTCTATGGGAGCAGAATTAATAATATAATATGATGTCAGGGGACGGGGGTCAGAATTTAAGCCTTCCTCCCGTAGTGTAGCCTAATGACTCCTATGCCCAAAAGACATCTGTAATATTTTCACACTTAATAATGACATGCTCATTCTCAGTTACTGTAGGTGCTTTTTTATAGCACTTGAGCATGACGGACTGCTGTGCATGTCAGGAGCCTAAAATATGAGATGACATGTTGAGCAGAGATAGATAAAGGAAGCCAGGGGGCTTGAACAACATCTATCAGTAATAAAGTGTAGGCATACTTATTGAAATAAAGTGCATGGACGTTTTCTATGATGCTGAGTCTCTCAGAAATGTCATCTACCTTGTTGAATGTGAGTGCTGTGTTGAATTTGGATGGATTTTGACTGCAAAGCAGTGTGCACGCATTGCAAAACCGCCTACGTGGGGGGGGGGGGGCGCACATCTTAATGAAAATGCCCTCTCTATATATAAGGAAATACCTGCGCCGTGATTGGACTGGATTTAAGACCAACTTAGGGCAATTTGACTTTTCTTTATGTATCTAAGATAGCAATTCACCAGAGTGTAAAATAGGGCCAGTGTTAATTTAACTCTGTAGTGTATAAATAAGGTATTGAGGATTTTACTGTGTGGGGTCAATTGTGCCCTATGTATAAGAATATGGCTACACTTATTAAACCTTATACATCCTGAGGTTTGACTGATTTGAAAAAAGAGAATAAATCCAAAGTGTACGTTATGACCCTTATTGACCTCTGTCCAGCAAAGTCCTTGGTCGGCTCGTTAAAATTCACTTTCTGCAGTAAGTCACTCTCACTCTCTGATTTGGTGAAATATTTGAGAATATACAGTATGTGGTTTCTAAAGCGGACACACAGAGACAGAGAAAATACAAGAAGCTTGACCCAGGAGAATCTACAATGCCTGGGTGTGAATTATTTACCTGCAGGAAGTGAGAATTTCTCCAAGGCCTATCCACCTGTTTCCGCGGGAATATACTGGGGCAAAGGCCTGGTGGGGGACATATCCTGCGGAGGCACAGGAAGTAGGAAGTAGCATTTACATTTGCCAGCAGAACATAGCTGGTCACAAATCGCATACATAGACATATAAAGGTAGACGCCTCCTCTGGCTCTGAAGCGTCGGCCTCTCGGACGCACTTCCGCTTCCTCTATGCTTCTGGGGGGCAGCTGGAAATTTCCGTGTGCGTCACAGAAGGGGGCATTCAGTAGGCCAATCAGACGCAGGTGGGGGCGGGACAACTAGATTCTGACAAGTCCTGGAAAAGACGCGCTGTGGGTTGGCCAGTAGTCAACACGCTGTGATTGGCCAGTGCCCGTTCCCCCCGGAAATATGGTGGCCACCATACCAAGCATGTCGCTAGCTTCCAATGAACTGCAGAGGCCAATGAGGTATCTAGGTTTCTATATCTGTGGATCGCATACTATGGAATCTGTGACCAGCTATGTTCTGCTGGCAAATGTAAACACACTGTGCTGCTACTTCCTACTTCCTGTGCCTCCGCAGGATATGTCCCCCACCAGGCCTTTGCCCCAGTAACTTCCCGCGGAAACAGGTGGACGTGGCTTCACGGAATCACACACACCTGTCTGTCACAAATGGAAGTGGTGAACGCTCTATCTCAAGAATTGCTCTGGTATAGAAAAACGCCCTGGGCTCTACTGGCTGTAATGCAGCACATGTCCTCTCAAAATGCTGGAGAATCCATTTCCTTTTGTTGCACATAAAAGCCACTTCCAAGTGGACCAGTTGTTGCTCATTGATTCCTCATACATGTCAATCATCAGGGGTCATGTCCTAAAGCTAATTCTTAGATCATTTGATATTCATATAACAGCATCATATAATGTCATGTCATGATAATTATATCATGGTAAAAAATGGTTGCAATTTGCAGCTGTATACCTATTAGTAATTTGTGTACTAAAAGTACATTGATTGTGTGTGTACATTATGCATGTGGCTGAGATGTGTGTAGGGTAGCCTACATGCACTTTCCATCAATCTTGCAGGTCTTCACTTGGTGCCACAACTCCTCCATTCAATTGTATGGGCATGGGTACGGACCAATGTTTTGGACAAAAAGCCAGTCTCATGGCGTAGCCAGTTAGTGCACTGACGTGACCACATGTTCCTTCAATCGTGAGCACCAAGAAAACCAGCCACAACAAAAGATCTTTAAAACAGACAGATTGTGTGTAGTACACACAGGACTATAATTTGTGCGAGAACAGGCGTGGTGGACAAGCTTCTGGAGAATGCAGTGCGGGGCAAGGATGCATATGCCTCCCCCATGGAGAGGGTGCCCTCCTAGGCGGCTGCCTGACGGCTGCCTGACCACCACATACACAGTTAAACACAGACATGCCTTGTTTTCCACATGGTTGACCCTCTGACTATGTGAGTTTTAAGAGACAGAGAGCGTTATTGGAGTGGGTGTACAGCTGCTCCATAGAAGCTACATACAGTGGACACATTTCGCCAAAGGGGGTGGCAGAGTTACAGGAGTGAGTGAGTGAGTGAATGAAGGCATGAGAGAGGGCTAGATGGCAGGGTGAGTGAGTGAGAGAGAGAGACAGACAGAGGGGGTTGGGGAAAATAGTTTGTTGTGTATATTTCATAACATTGAACCAGTGCTGGAAAAAGTTATACTTTTACTTAGTAAGTAAGTAAAAAATAAAAGTATCAATACTGCAATGTAGAAATACTCTGTTACAACATGGAATCTAATCCAAGTAACAGTTCCACTTGATTTAGTGGTATAAAACTGGCAGTCTCCACAAGCGTGCAGCAAATATATGCGTCTGCCTGTATGAGTGTCATGGGATGGTGCATGTCTTTGGCAGGGCGGGCGATCACTGCAGGTCACTTTCGTAACACCCATCTGGCTTCTCATGCAGCGTTCAACCCTGCTTGCCCTTATTAAAACGCTGGGGTCATACACCTGCAGCTGCAACATGGCCACAGGCTGCCTGTTGCCAACCACGAAAGCCTTAAGAGAGTTCAGGCACATCTTATTGGGCCATGCTTACAAGTTGCAGAGCAGCTGTTGCCAAAAGCCCTCTTATCCTTTACTCCCAGCATGTAATGACAAGTCATGTTACACATTGCCGTTTTCATGGGATTTGTTTCACATCCATCCAAGCTACACTGAGATCACTGTGAAATGGATTCACGTCTTTCACTGCCAGAGTATACAACGAAATAAGGCCCAGACTGCGATTTCGTAAACCTTTTCAAGTAGTCACAGAACATTTATCTCCAGTATGATCGATCCCCTGATGGTTGCTAATCATGGAGGGTTCGACCTCCCGTTCGCTTGTTATTCGCCGTTGAAAATAGCATGTCTCGCCAAAAATACATAGTAAAACACAGGAGCCGAGATACAGGCTTTTTCCCAAATACTTTAAACAGCAAGTCAATGGAGCAGTAAATCTTTGGATCACGTTATCTCCTGATTCTGTGGATCTTTTTTTTTTTTTTTTTTTATAAACTCGTCTTTCTCGTCCATGGCAGGCTGCGCCTTAGCAGAATCCAGGCAAATCATCCTGTGGAGGTTGTGTGGAGTGATTGTTGACACAGGTGTTTTTCATTCGCAGGAGGAGGATTTCGAGGGTATGATTGGCTCGGCGGACGTCATGGACGGCCAATACGGTCACCTGTTTGACAAGGTGGTTGTCAATGGCGACGTCACCGTGGCGTTCAAAGAGCTGAGGGCCGACCTGGAGCACATGGAGGAAGCAGAGGTCCAGTGGATGCCTGCAGGATGGCTTCACTCCTCCAAAGAGACGCAGAGATGCTCTGATCATGTGACAGGCAGTGGTGGAGGAAGTACTCACATGTTTTACTCAAGTAAAAGTATCCATACAGCAGTATAGAAATACTCTGTTATAAGTAAAAGTCTGGTATTGAAAATTTACTTGGGTAAAAGTGCAAAGGTATTGGCGTCAAAATGTACTTGAAGTACCAAAAGCAAAAGTACTTGTTACTCAGAATGTCCCATTTCACAAGTTTTCAAAATGTAAGAAAAAAAAAAGAACGTTCGAAAATAGCAGATCTAAAGCTCACGCCCCTTCGCATCGCGACACGTTGTGATCTTGTAGATCGGCTATTGTCAAATAACCAAAGTATATATATTGCTGGTGGATAAAGTGGTTTAATGTATGTTTTGTAATAATAATTATCTAAATCTACAAAGAAACAAAAGTTTTCAAATAATTGTAGTGGAGTAAAAGTACAATATTTGCCTCTGAGATGTAGTGGAGTAGAAGTTAAAGTATTGGAAATATTCCAGTAAAATAAAAAATACTTAAACTACAGTACTTGAGTAAATGTACGTGACTTTACACATCTGCTGACAGGCTTGATTTGAACTATAGGATCGCCTGCTCATGCAAATATAGCATAGTCATCTGAATGACAAACCTATATGCTCTTATTTCTTTTCTTTCTTTTCTGTAATCCTTTTATGCTTACACGTATAGTGTTAAAGAGGTCAAGAACATGGAATTATGTTTTTCTCAAAGCAAAACAAAGCAAAATACAATGAAAATTGACAATAATAATAACATACTCTTAGGATATCTAATATAGCTTGTTTAAAACCCTGTTCATCTTTTAATTCACACTTGAACCATAGCATTACATATTTAAATGATCTGATTTATTCTAACACCCAGATGTTGTTGAACTAGGACTGTATTCCACCAGGGCCCCTGAATATAAACCAGTGGTTCTCAAAGTTGGGTCCGGGGACCCCCAGGGGTCCTTGGAGGGATTCCAGGGGGTCCCCAGCTAATTTAATTAACTAAGTTAATACGTTAATATGTTAATACATTTATACGTCTGCTATTCAAATAGCATCTTAAATAGCATTGAGCACTGCGAGCTTGTACATGCTATTTTTTTGAACATTTTTATTATAAAGTATTGGAAAATGTTGAATAATTTAGATTAGTTTTTTCTGTGACTTTTCTGTGTTTCTCTTCTGTTCTGGTGGTCCTTAGTTGGCACAAAACATTTTTAGATGGTGGTCTGCCGCCAAATGTATATCAATTTGGGGGTCCTTGACATGAAAAAGTTTGAGAACAACTGGGCTATATAACTAATTTGCCAAAAAGAAACACTTGTCACTCTCTTGCCTGATTTTAACTCCATCATACCATTGTGTCCATCCTCCACTGAAAATAGCAGATCTACGGTCGGGCGCACAATGAGTTGCATAGATCGGCTATTTTTGGCGCACGTCACCGTCATACGACAAAGTATAAACCAGGCTTCTGCCTCCCTCTGTTCCAGAGCCAGTGTTTTGCTCTTTGAGTTTGAATTTGGCTAAAATAACGTCGTCGACTGAGAGGGGGGGAAAAAAACACAAACCTCCCCACAACTTGTGACTGCGTGCGGTCCTTCTCTGCCAAGTTACAAACATCAGCATGTAATTATTCTGACAGATGCCGCACTTCAATTAACTGTAACGCACACCAGAGAAATATTATTAGTAGGCCTGGTAGTCAAAGAAGGGGATACTTTGCCAACAACACGCTGTACAAACAAGATAACGGTCCGCTGAAAGCCTCTGTGGAATAAGAGCCATGTTTTAAACCACCACTTCAAGTCCTCATTCGTGTGACGATGATTTTAAAGGAGTAGTTCACCCAAAAAATGACTTATTTTCTATCAATTACACACCCGAAGCTTTGAATACAAGGTACAAGGAGATTTTCTAGTTTTTGTCGCATTCCTAAGCCAATAATCTGGTAGGAGACTCACTGGAGACGGAGACTCAAAGAGTCTCATCAAATTATTGGCTTAGGAATGCGACAAAAACTAAAAAAGTCCATGAATTCAAGGCTTGGGGTGTGTAATTGATAGAAAATAAGTAATTTTTTGGGTGAACTACTCCTTTAAAGGACTACACCAGCGTTAGGCTACTAGTACTACAACATTATCCATTGTCAACATCGGCCACATAGCTGACATTAACCTCGACCGTTTCCCCCAAAATTGATTTATGTTTCAGATATTGTGGGTCTTTTTTTGTGTGTTCATATTCAATAAATGTTGTCAGAATGTAGCAGGACATTTTTGTCAATGTTACACTAAAACTGTATTCTCTTTCATTTCCCTTAAAAAGCAAAAATTCAAGGTCAAAATGTATAAAAAAAACTATCAGGTTCAGGTAACAGCTATTTGCGTAGCCTAGTATGTTGACTGTTACAAATGGTTCTTTGAAAGCATCAGTTAGGGCAGTGGTTCTCAAAGTGGGGTCCGCGGACCCCCAGGGCTCTGTAACCCTATATACATCTACTATTTGGAAATAGCCAGCATTGTGAGCTTGTAATCTCAAATGTGAGCTTCTATTTTCAAAAAATCTTTAAAAAATCAACATTGAATGAAACATGAAACATTTTAACAAATGGATGGGGTCCCTGGCACAAAATATTTTCAGATGGGGGTCCGCAGCGCAGCCAAATACATATTGCTTGACATGAAAAGAAATTGAGAAACTCTGGCCCAGTATGTTGACTGTTACATGGTTCTTTGAAAGCATCAGTTAGGCTAATTAGCTATAGAGTAAGGTAAGTTTTCCATTCCTGTTAAATTGCAGGCTGGCTGTCATACGGCTGCTCTAACATGAATCATTATTCTTTGTGAACAGGTCTGTGGCTGTGCTCTACAGTAAGCTACCATTATTGAGGCAGTTGAAACATAATTGGCACCAATTTGCCATTAGTGACACCCCATTAACAAACATCCACATTTGAATGCATGGTTTTTCGAAGAGGCACATGGAGCACATTTCTCCTGTCTCTCCACATGAGGTGGGACTCGAGCTAATTTTGTTTAATGGTTGCATTCCTCCACATTCAAGGGGTTTCCTTCATTCTTTTTTGGACGCCGTGGTCAATTGGGTGTGAAGGAGTGTTAATGTGTCCATCATGTCGTGTTTGTTAGGAAAGGAGAGCAGTGATGTGAAGGGAAGTAAATGTGTTTCCTGGGATTTGGGCCCTCGCAGACAAACAGAGTGTGAGAGAGAGAGAGAGAGAGAGAAAGAGTTATGATGGGACATAAAACCCCACTGTAAAGGCGGTGTGGGACTCGTCGTGAAGCTGATGGTCAAATCAATGGGGTACAGTGTTACGGTAAGTCAGAAGCTTGAGACGACTGACTGAGGTATTCATTAGCACTGGTTAGGCTATCATCAAGCATATCGAACACAACTCCTGATCATTTCAAGTAGGCCTAGCCTTGGTCAGTGGTGTAAAAAGTACTAAAATTATCAATGCCACAATGTAGAAATGTTACAAGTAAAAAGTATGCAGTGTCCCATTTCACAAGTTTTCAATTGTGTAAAATGTGTGAAAATCTTTTGAAAATAGCAGATCTACAAGCTCACAATGTGTCGCATCTCTACGCTTTGTGAGCTTGTAGATCTGCTATTTTTAAATGGCCGAAATGTATGAAGTGGGTAATGTATGTTTTGTAATAATAATCGAAATCTACAAAGTAACTAGTAACCAAAGTTTTCAAATAACTGTAGTGGAGTAAAAGTACAATATTTGCCTCTGATATGTAGTGGAGTAGAAGTAAAAGTACTGAAAATTGGAAATACTCCAGTAAAGTAAAAGTACCTCAAACCTGTACTTAAGTACAGTACTTAAGTAAATGTACTTAGTTACTTTCCACCACTGGCCTTGGTTACTTATCGTGAGTATTGACTTATCGTCAAACTTATTTGATGAAATGATTGATTGTAGCCTACAAGAATACAAGTAATCAGTTCTGGGCATAGCGGTAGTCCCTGGTTTTCAGAAGGTGGCATACTTGTTTCCTGTTCCTGTCCATTTTCCCATGGGCTTGGCAGCGGATTTGAACCGGAAACACATGTCACCTTCACACGTGTTTCTAGTTTGAACTCTGCTGCCGAACCAATCAAATGCAGCTATGGGGAAACTAACTGGAACAGGATACGGATATGCCAAATGTTTGAGAAACATTGACTATCAATGGATCATTCTATCTATTATCTACCTATCTGTCTGTCTGTCTGTCTGTCTGTCTGTCTGTCTGTCTGTCTGTCTGTCTGTCTGTCTGTCTGTCTGTCTGTCTGTCTGTGTATCTTCTGAAATTATAGCCTGTAGCACTTCATAAACTACCTCCTCATATACTGTACACACCATCTTATACGATCACCATACTATATGCCAGTGGTTCTCAAACTTTTTAGCTCGAGACCCAAAAGAGAAATTCTCCCTGTGACCCAAGCTAGTGAAAATAGTGAAAATAAGCTAGTGAAAATAGCAGATCTACCCAAGCTAGTGAAAATAGCAGATCTACAAGCTCACAACGCGTTGTGAGCTTGTAGATCGGCAATTTTTACTACTTCTTAAACATTTGTGTTCGGATTTATGGAATTTCTTAGATTTTTGTCATTTTGAAAAATGTCTTCATTAGTTTTTAATTCATGAAAATGTAGGAAATTAAAGAAACAAAGGGGATATTTACTCTGGACCCACGACCCACAAATGGGTTGTTTGGGAACCACTGGTATACGCTAACATGGGCTGTCGGGGCAACACTTGAAGTGATTCTGGGTGAGCGGTGCCAGGTTCCTAGTTAGTTGGGGCATCAGCGGTGCAGCCAAGCATGGCAGTATAATTTCATCACACCGCTGAGGATCTGCAGGCACCCTGTGAGATCATAACGACACCATTAAAGACACCGGAGTGATCCAATGAAAACCCGGCGCTTTGTGCTCTCCGCGGCTCACACTTCAAACATTACACACAAGTATGATGTCAATTGGTCTCATTCAGTCACGTGACCGTTGCCCCAAAAGAGTAGTTCACCCCAAAAAAATCTTATTTTCTATTAATTACACACGCCATGAAGCCTTGAATTCATTCAGATTTTTTAGTTTTTGTCGCATTCCTGAGCCAATAATTTGATGACCGGTGGAAAGATGTCTCCGGTAGGAAACTTTCGCAAGTCTCCTACCGGAGACTCCGCCGGTCATCAAATTATTGGCTTAGGAATGCGACAAAAACAAAAAAATCTCCATGAATTCAAGGCTTCATGGGGTGTGTACTGTGTAATTGATAGAAAATAAGTCTTTTTTTGTCACTTTAAGCATATTATTGCTCATGTTTCTATGAGAGACTTTTATGTGTGCCTAAAGGATATAGGACACTAGCATCATGCATTTCCCTCTCTCACGCGTACGCGCACACATACACGAACACACTTTTTAAATGCTTTAGCTGAATCATAGAAATTAAATTGCATGAGAGGTTCACCACCGAGGACATTTAAGGATACATTAAGCATTGTCTCCATGGCATCTATTTCTGCAGACCATGAGCCTGATTTGTCTTTTTTTTTTTGTGGCTTTTGACCTATTGTTTCAAAACTTCAGTTTTGATCAAAATACTACTGTGGATCACGAGACAACAAACTATTCTGTCAAAGTGGACAGTTTTACATAGGAAACAGACGTTTTTGTGGCTTTGACCTATTGTCTCAAAACTTCAGTTTTGATCTGTTTCAGGCCAAGAGAAGCACTTTAAGGCCATTTCCAATGGGACCCAGGGCTTTGAACAGACATCTGTGAGCGTCTAACATGCACACACAGCTGCACCGAGCTATCCAAGCAAGGTCATATATATCTCCATGCACAATGTTTTTCCTTGGGTCTCCAGGCTACTGAATGTGGGTGCATTTCCCACCTAATATCAACAGCTGGGCCGGTGAACAACGTGTCGCAGAGGGAGAGATGGAGTCAATGGTCTGTGATAGCTGCCGTGGAATGTTACCGTGGAATTTACTGCACCTAACGGACGCTGGACCATGTGCTTTTCTGCTTTAAGAGCCTTTAAACTCAACTTCCCAGACGATGTAGGAGAATTATGAACAGGGAACAAACTTATGAAGTCCGTCGGTATATATGACTCCACGCTGCTAGTTAGATTAGGGCAAGTTTGTAGATGAACATCACATTAGCGTTGTGATAGCATAGCAAATTGACAAAATAAGTTATAGCTCATAAAATTAGGCTATAAACTTTACAACTGTACAATTCAATTCTTTTAATTTAACGTTATGGTAACACTTAATATGAACATGTCTTTCATGCCTAATAAATATACTTATAATTTTGCTCTTAACACTGCACAATTACAGTCATAAGCACTCATAGATATTCATTATGCTTTATAACAATAATCATAACACATTATAAAGCATTTCATGTATCATAATACTAAATAATTGTCGGACACTCACGGAAATTTGTTTATGCACGGGTGCAGTAGTAGTGCATTATGATTATTATAGTTGTAATATATTATAATGCCTTATAATCACTGTTATAATGCATTATAGTGTGATAATAGGACATTGAAAGTGACCATTGGGTGCTTTAAAAAGGTGCAGTAAGTGATAGTTTTTGGTTAACAGAAGAACACGCTTGTTAATAGGTTAAAGCTCTATTCTGATAATCATAGTAATCATTGTTATAGAGTGTTTGTTCAGTAACAGGGGTCTCCCTGTCTCTCCAGTAAACAGAAAATATTTGTTCAGGTGGGTAACCAATTTCATCCAATCAGAAGAGATAACACATTTATCAGCTTCAATTTTATATTGTTCCATTTGCAATTTTGTCTGCTCATTTCTTTGATTCGTCACTTCCAATATCACTTGTTTATCCTGGATCGTGTGGTTCTCTATCCTAATTGGATGAAATTGTTATCCCGAACGTTTAAATTGCTGGAGAGATACTGTAGGGAGACTCTGATACTTAACAAACACTCTATGGCCACTATGGGAATATGTAGCTATTTAACACTTACTTTACTGAAATATATCACTTACAACACCTTTAAAGCAATGACATTCCTGGAGGTGTAGGCAGCAACGTTTTTGTGTTGTTCTTGCATAGATTAAATGCATTTAAATGTCTTTAATACATTTTAAGCATTTCTTAAAGTACCCAATGACCACTTATATAGTGACTTACAATCATACTACAACGGATTAGAACAGTGATTATAGTGCATTATAAATGATTATAATGTATATGAATTGTACAATACATACACGATCCCTGGCAAAATAAAGTCTGTAACGGACCAGCAATTATGATGTATCATGATAATCGAATATAAAATGCTTTGTATTGTGTTGTGATTATAGATTTAAAGAGTATTTATGAGTGCTTATAACTATAATTGTAGTGTTACAGTATGAGCAGATTATAATGCATTATAAATATGTTTATAATGCATTATAGACTTCATAGAAAGTGCTCTTTTTTGAAAAATGGTGTAGTCAGATAGAAAGAGAAAAAAAGTATTACTTCAACCTCAACATCCAAATAAAATATCTAAAATAAACAGGAAGCCGTCTTTAAAAGTTAGTTCTAGGACATTTAAGTCATTGGTTTACAAAATTATACTTGATTTTGGAAAGTATCATCTTGTTTTGAAATAAGCCAAACATAGGGCCCCAAAAAAGCATGCCATTAAAAAATACTAATTTACTTAAATGTTATGCTATCGTCTTCATTTTGGAGGAGAAAGCACCGCTTTGTGGAGGATTTGGGACGTCTCCTTCTGGAGTGAAAAGCTTAATTTCTTGTTTTCTGGGAGGATGTCAGGATGAGGAGGCTGGACTACCACGCCGAGCCCTGGGCACAGTGCCTGCATGTTGTCATGGGCTGCAGTTAAACTAATGACCATGTTAATGCTTCTGTCAGAGCCAGTTTTCATCACCGCTCATAGTCACCATTGATAAGTGCCGCTCCGAAACGGAGACAGAACTTTATAAATATGTGCATTATCTGTGGATTATCTCTGCCAGCTCTCTCTGCTGGCACTGTAGAAGAGGCGGACTGTCAGCTCTCTGACACACACCCACATTCCCATGCTAATAGCGCTGTATGTATACACACACACACACACACACACACACACACACACACACACACACACACACACACACACACACACACACACACACACACACACACACACACACACACACACACACACACACACACACACACACACACACACACACACTCACAAAGTAGCACACGCACACAAACGCACACACAAGCAAGCATGCACGTGCACACGCGCACACGCGCGCACACGCACACACACACACACACACACACACACACACACACACACACACACACACACAGATACAACAATAAACAGAGACAGGCACGTAGGCACACACGCCCTATTCATCATGCAACACTGCCCAAAGATGACACACGCATATCAATTTCATTTTTCCATTGTTTATGTTGACTTCATTATGGGCCAATTTGTACTCATATCCATTTGAACTCAGCAGGATTCACTGGCGAACATGGAACACAGTTTGGCGGTTTCACTGAGCATTAAGAACCATGTCATTACACCCGTAAATTTCCAGAATCCCTTGGTAGAACATATATAATTTGCTGACATGACTTTTGGTAAAACCACAAGATCCACGAGATTCGTACGCCTCATGGAGAAAGTATGAGGGCATGTCAGATTACTTAAAGGGGATATCTGAGACACTTTTCAGCACACACACACACATACGCACACTCATACAGCGGACAAAATATCAGTGATAAATTGTATGACCACATCTGCTGATGCTCTCACATACGATATATTTTTCAAAACAGATGTGTGTGTGTGTGTTTGCGTGCATGCGCACGGGTGCGTGCATGTACTGTAAGTGCTGTTCAGCAATCTGCTCCAAGCTGCTGCTGCTGCTGCTGCTCAGCAGCAAACTTTGCACAAACACACGAGCAGGGCTCTCCTGAGATGTGATTGGACGGCCAGAGAGCCAATGAGTAATGGAGGAACAGGTTATTTGAACTCTCCTCCAAGAGCCACCCAGCTAAACTCAGACAACATTCTCCTCGTTTTTTTGCAGGCTTCATTTGCTCATCGGTGACCACCGGACTGGAATCACATCCATCTTGTCTTATACGACTGAGACCGGTGCCTGCGGTGGCCTCGGGGAGCGCCGCTGACATAAACCGAGGAGGACCTTTCAGATTATTATTTTTGAATCACCCCCTTTTTATCACCTATACGTCACAGAAACGATGGGAGCATACCATGTCCGATTGTGACACATGGAGGTCCACTGATGCACCTGCTGACTGGGAGAACTCTTGGGGTCAGGGAATGAATCCAGGCGCCGCGATGAAGTGCGAGGAGCTCCTCGACGCGGAGGACAGCAGGGGGAGGTCAGAGGTGAGGAGCAGGCTGACCTGTGTCGACATAACCAACGGACAGACCAGCAGTGTTACAGATGGACAGAGCGCAGGCTGTCTGCCGTGCAAGGACACTGCTGCTGATCACAGCTCAACAATGACCAAGTACAGAAGATATGGGTACGCACTTCATGTCTGACGTTTTGGAACGTGTGGCGATCTTTGGACAGCACAATCATCAACAAATTACGTTGTTTATGTATCGTCTCTGTCGGGTTGGAAACCTCATATGTCCAAAAACGTGTTACTTTTCTGGATTAAAATTCAAAAGTAGCAGATCTACAAGCTCAAAACGTGTTGCTTCGCTTGTGTATCTGCTACTTTTGATGCTTTTGTAACACTGTAGGATGATCAAGTAGGGCATTAATTTACAAAAAAACACAAAAAGTTCAAATATGGAGTTTCTGACCGATATGTAATTTATAATTCTGTCAAAGACTAAATAGTAAGGAATTTATTACTGTAGAACATGTTTAAAATAAACCCCATTACGTATAGTAAAGATATCTTCTCAGTTGATGACAGAATATTATAGCTTTTCTTTGCAATTATAAACTGTTTGTTACAGGTAATACCTGTGATTATTGGTCATGTGGGGTACAATAGACATAACATTTTAAAGGTACTACCCCCACACAAGCCCACACATCTCTATTTGTCTTTTACTGTTGCTCGGTGCACGGGTTTTACCTTTAAACTTGAGTGCGTTTTTATTCCAGCACCCACTGTCGATGTGCGTATGGTCAACACCTCTTTTAAGAAACTTTTTTCTTAATCAAGCAACTTTTACAAAGTAATTGCTTAGTACTAATGACCAGTTAAGACAAATTGATCAATCAAACAAACAAACAGCCATAGCAACAGAAAGAAAGAAAATGAGGACAGAAGGAGGCTGTGGTGAGTGTTGACCTCTGTGTTGACCTCCAGTGGTGGAGGAAGTACTCAGATGTTTTACTTAGCAATACCACAAAGTACTCTGTTGGAGGTCAAATTCAAACTTTTACTTGAGTAAAAGTGCAAAAGTATTGGCATCAAAAATAGAAATACTTGAGCACAAAAGTAAAAGTATTCAAATGTTTAAAAAAATAGCCAATGTTTAAAATAGATCTTGGTTAATGCATGTGTTGTAATAATAATCTAAATCTGAAAACTAACTAGTAGCTAAAGTTTTCAAGTAATTGTAGTGGAGTAAAAAGTACAATATTCACTCACATAGTTATACGCATGAATGATCAAAACATTTTAATAAAGCTAAAGCACCTTGACATTGTACCTTGAAGTACACTACTTGAGTAAATGTATTACACCACTGTTGTTCACCCTCAAACTCCTCCAGGTCTCGTCTTGGCGGGGTCAAAGTTCGGCACAAGAGACAGGCGCTGCAGGACATGGCGCGACCCCTGAAACACTGGCTGTACAAACACAGGGACAACCCCTACCCCACCAAGACAGAGAAGGTGCTGCTGGCTCTGGGTTCTCACATGACACTTGTACAGGTGAGCTGAGCCTGTGTAGTGATTGTGAACACATTAAGACCTGGAACTGTGTCATTTTTTGATTTGAGCTAAAAAGCTTTATTTTACACTTTGGCTATTCAAAAAACCGCGCTATGCGCTTGTAGATCTGCTATTTTAGAAAAACCGTGAAAATGTGTGCAAATCTTTGAATAAATATATTTTTAAAGCGAATAGTTTTAACTCAAATCTTTGCTTCTGGGGGGTCCCTGGAACAAAATATTTTGATGGGGGTCTGCGGCCAAATACATATCATTTTGGGGGTCGTTGACAAGATTGAGAACCACTGATATAGAAACATACGTTTTTCAGAAAACTGTTGGGATTTAGGAGACATGTAGAATCGGCTTCAGGTCTTAAAGGGTTAAGACCTGAGGCCGATTCTAAAAACAACAGTTTTCTGAAAAACGTATATCAGTGGTGCTCAAACTTCAAGGACCCCCAAAAATGTATATTTTGTTCCAGTCCTTTTGTTTTTGATTTTATTTCAATGTGGTGTTTATAGTGTCTAGTTCTTGTTTTTTTTATTTTTTTTATATATATATATATATTGTTCCAGGGACCCCCGGAAGCAAAGATTTGAGTTAAAAATGTTCGCTTTAAGAGTGCAGAGAGTGGGAGGAACAGAGACTGACCCACTGACTGACTCAGTGGTTCTCAAACTTTTACATTTCAAGGACCCCCATAACTCAGAGAGTGTATGCAAATGGAACCAAATGGAACAATTTGTACACTCTCAGAGTTACAGACCTATAAGGGTCCATTGTAGAACGCCCCCAAAGGAACGCTCATACAGGTATAAGCAGCAAAATCTTGGCCTGACATGTGACAAAATTATCAATACAACATGATGATCATTTAACATGATAATTATAATAATACTAAAATGGTACTGTTCTGTGTGAAGTAAACTACAATAAGAAATCAAGATAGCAGCCACAGGAAATGTGCATTGATTGGCCGATGCTGTCCTGATAAATCTGGTCAATGTCCACCACTTCTATGGCTGATTCTTGTTGAGATAAAAGCAGACATGTGACTGATCTGAGCATCTGTCACTCTCCCTGACTGGCTGACTGACAAGACAGACAGACAGACAGACACACACGCTCAGTCAGCTATAGGCCACAAGAGAAAGCCTTCAGCTGTCATTTGAAGAGCAAGGAGATTACCATGGCTGTCCTGAAATAACCATTGTCTTGTCTGCATACTGTACTATAGGTGTCCAACTGGTTCGCCAACGCCCGCCGGAGGCTGAAGAACACAGTGAGGCAGCCGGACCTGAGCTGGGCCCTGAGGATCAAACTGTACAATAAATACATCCAGGGCAACGCAGAGCGGCTGAGTGTGAGCAGCGATGGCAGCAACTCAGACGGTGAGAAGTGAAGCGCACTGGTCCCAGTTAATTTCCTCTACATTATGTCATCGTTGTACGGCAGATATATGCCTCACTATAGTAGTATAGAAGTCGATGAGGTCGCTTCAAGTGAACGATGTCTGCTTTAGCTGAGCTGAGCCACCTGCAAACCCCAAGCATCAAACATTAGATGCATTTGTGTGGGACACGACATTAGATCGACTTTTAGATCGGCTATTTTCAAATATATAATTTATATATATATACTGTATATATATTATGTGGACCCCAGGCAGACTAAGTGACCCGGGC
Organism: Gymnoscopelus braueri; assembly: GCF_963280865.1. Lineage (NCBI taxonomy): Eukaryota > Metazoa > Chordata > Actinopteri > Myctophiformes > Myctophidae > Gymnoscopelus > Gymnoscopelus braueri. Next base: position 20,238,755 of record NC_137611.1, on the reverse strand, counting down.
AGCAGAAGCTAATGGGGATCCGAATAAAGAAAGAAATATACTTAACAACAATTTACTAAACAATAAAACTATATATAATATAAGTACTGTATCTGACCTAATAAAAACTAACGATTAACAGGGAACAAACTGATAACTAAAATTAAGCCACCCGCCCCTACACTCCCAGGCTTTATACTGAAGAGGATTTTAAAAAACCCTGGCAAATGTGCACATCGCTAACAAACACAGAAACTGAGTGCTGTTGAGCTTGGAGGCTGGTCAAAACAAAGAATGCAGATGACAGTGTTGGTGACAGATTTATAGTCCACAGCCTGTACGCAGGAGCCAATCACCAGCAGAGTCCACCTAGTAGTTAGCCAATCACATTCAGACACCACTCACACCAGCTGCTGCTCAATCAGACTCTCATCACCACATGATCACCCTTTCATTTAAGGGTAGCAGACACAAGGAACTACACAAATGACCCTAGGGTCATAATAACAGTAGTAATTATCTAATTCTACAAAGTAACTTGTAACCAAAGTTTTCAAATAATTGTTGTGGAGAAAAAAGTACAGTATTTGCCTCTGAGATGTAGTGGAGTAGAAGTATAAAGACTTTAATAAAGTAGGCTATAATTGAAAAACGGACATACTCAAGTAAAGAAGAAAATACCTCAACATTTTACTTAACCACTTCAACCCCAGCATCCGTATTCTGGGAAAACTTTCACAGAAAATAGCCGACAAGCTCACAACGCGTTTTATTTTTGGTGGGCCGTGATGGCATCGAAATGACTTTCACTTAGCTCAGCTGCATGCCGAAAATAGCCAATCTACAAGCTCACATGTCGCGCTGCGACACGTTGTGAGCTTGTAGATCAACTATTTTCGGTTTGTGACACCCGCGCTCCCATGATGACTTGTCATGTTAGTTCTACTGGATCTTTTCTCCACTAGCTATAGTCCCTCCCAAATATTTTAGTCTAGTTTTTATTTGTTGACGAAATTGTCAGTATATTTAGTCATCATTTTAGTCATCATAGCTTAGTTTTTATTTAGTTGTCGTAAGTGGAAGTCGTCATAGTTTTAGTCGACGAAATCAACACCGCTTTCCACACCACTACACATTTTGTGTTCCGTTCCCCAGATGAGGGGTGTCCCCTGCAAGTCCCCGTCAGCCAGTCCGAGTTCAACAGGTCACCGCCGGGCGCCGCCCAGAAGCCGGGCGGCGGCCTCAGCAGGGCCGACTCGGCCCACAGCGACGACAGCGCCTCCACGCCGTCCAAGTACAAGAGCAGCCTGCTGAACAGGTACCTGAACGACACGCTGCGGCACGTGATGGCGGCCACCTCCGCCGCCTCCCCCTCGTCCGCCGGCGACATGGCGGCGAACCGCAAGAGGAGGAGCCACTCGGAGTCGTTCAGCTCCAACGAATGTGACGACGATGACGCCGTCTCTCCGGCCTCCTCGCCGTCCTCTGAAACGGAGGCCAACTTTGTCTACCGCATGGGTGAGGAGGGGCTTGTATCATTGTCTCTTTCAGTTCAGTTCAGTTCAGTTCAGTTCAGTTCAGTTCAGTTCAGTTCAGTTCAGTTCAGTTCAGTTCAGTTCAGTTCAGTTCAGTTCAGTTCAGTTCAGTTCAATTCAATTCAATTCAATTGTATGACAGTGCCAAATTAATCACAGCAAGTTGTCTCAAGAAACTTTACATATAGAGCAGAGACCCGACATTGTCCCACCCTAAGCAAGTAATTTTTGCGACAGTGGCACCCCAGGCTCTAAGGTGTGCGGCCATTTGCCTCGACCCTGTCAGGTTTGTGACGGTTAGCTTTTTTGAATGATTCCCCCTCAAATACCGACAGCCTTATATCGATCGATCGATCGATCAATCAATCAATCAATAAATCAATCAATCAATCAATCAAACTTTATTTATATGCACAAGTCATACATGCAACTTCAAGTGCTGAACATAAAAAAATTAAATAAAAGCATAAATAGATATTGATCCTTAAAGGGATATTTCACTTTCAAAAAAACTTTGGGTCATTTTATCATCTACTCAGGCTTTTGTGAGCCCCCCAGACCGTTTTTAAGTTGCTTGATTCAGTATTTAGATATTTGATATTCATTTTATCAGACACGCCCCCTTCCTATACAAACCCATTATAACTTCAAACTCCATTTTTAACATGTTAGATTAATCAAAAACACCCGTCCTTGGTTCTGCTGACTCACCCTGCCGTCCTAATACGTGAGGGGGCCGTGTCTTTTCGATTTCTTTTTTCATTTTTTTTTAAAGTATTTAATTGTTTTCATTTTCCAAAACAAATATTAAAAATAAATGAAAAAAGTTATCGAAAAAACACGGCCCTCTCGCGTATTAGGAGGGCAGGGTGAGTCACCAGAACCAAGGACAGGTGTTTTTGATGAATCTAACATGTAAAAAATTGAGTTTGAAGTTATAATGGGTTTGTATAGGAAGAGGGTGTGTCTAATAAAATGAATATCAAATATCTAAATACTGAATCAAGCAACTTAAAAACGGTCTGGGGGGTTCACAAAAGCCTGAGTAGACAATAAAATGACCAAAAGTTTTTTTGAAAGTGAAATATCCCTTTAAGGACCATAGCGGACCATCTGTTCACAGCGTCAGCCATAATATACTGTATATAATCCATAAACAAACCATTTTCTTGTTAATGGCTTTATTTTATATATTCAATTTTCAGACATTTGTTTACATGTTGTCCACATTAACGAGCTTACCTGAATAATTGAGTAGTGTATTTTTCAATTTAGTTTCTAAAATAATCTTTTCTCCACTATTTTCAGGTAGACTTTTCAAATCAGTCTATGATTTTAAAATACTTTAAAACGTAACGAGAATGTAACTTTGACAAAAGATAACCATGCAGATCATCATTTAAACATTTAAATTACTTATCCCCAGAAAATCCCTGCAAGTTGATTTTTTCATACTCGAATGGATTCCAATGGGCTCCATCAAAATCAATCAAACCACAGCATGCTTTGTTTGGTTGGTATGAACAAGAAAGACCACCGGTATGGTCCATTCAAAAGTTGAAGGGGAAAAAACAGACTACTTGTCACTTAGCTGTAAATGATAGTCAGTGTCATTAAATAATATGACATAAAATATTAAATGATTTTAATATTGTGATTAACATGGTACTGTAATGCATTGCAATATTATATTCTCAAGCCATTATGTTTCAGCCGGCAGACTGAGAGGAAGTTGGCCACCTCCTTTTTAGCATTAGTTATTAAAAGTCTCTTCCTTGTTAGCTATAGATTTATGTCTGCTGCGAGGGAAAAACGACAATTTAAGTATCCACCAACATCTTTGTTAAATCTGAACGTGCCTCGGAGTGTAGTAAAACAAGAATTAAACGTGCAATTACTTTGACTTGGCTCATCTGTGAACCCCCGACATTAATAGATCTCTGGTGCTTAGCTGAAAGTCAGAAGCTTACAGAGATTTAATTATAAAGTTACAGCAAAGTTGGAATGGACCTCTGACACGTGGGTGCCCTCCGAGACGCTACACGGAGCAGTACAGTGCCTTAAACGAGGCTGATTTGTTTTAAATCTACTGAGAGCCAAAGCATTAACAAACACACTACTAATGGGAACTCTTGCAGGCGCTGAAATCTCCTCATTTTAAAGTGGGACCGGGGCCGGAGCTGGCTGCTGCTGCACGTTACAAATATGATTTCCATATTGTAGAATGTGCCATTTGTTCCGCTACAGCGCCGTGCCATGGTGGAAATGTCCAGCCTGTCTCAAGGACAATTACAGAATGTCTGAGTCTTTACTCTTCCCAGGGTGAGAGGTGGAGACCTCTGCCAACTGTTAGAAATGGAGTAGGCTACCCTGTTGCTACGGCAGTGAGGGACATTCTCAGCAACAACTGTCAGAACTGTCAATGGGGTCCATCGTGAGACAATTCAGAGCTACAATACTTATGTCCTTTTTTGCTTTTCCCAACCTCAACATTTGAGGGTGCAGGTGTGCTTCCTCATGTGCGTTGGTCGTCTTGCTCTCACAAGAGTGGTCACTTTCCATTGGCTTTAAAAGTAATGAAATGCCCCTCAGTCAGTTCTAACAGGCATGACCCACTCTCGTGTTAATTGTTACATGCTTTTCCCCATTTTCTCCCCAATTTAGACATTTTCAATTCCCCATGTGTATTGGGGTCCCTTTCATTAAAAAAAAGAAAAGAAAGTTCAGTTTCAGTTTCCACTTTTGCTAGAGTTAACCACTTATTTTATTGTCTTGACACAATGGTGTCAAAATGGCGAAAATAGACAATCTACAAGATGACAACATACACGCATTGTGAGCTTGTAGATTGGCTATTTTTGCTATTTCTGATTTTTTTTTTAAATGTTTGCAATTTACATGTTCAAAAAAGGGGTTGAAAGTGGTTAAATTAAGTTCAGGATTTTACCGTGTACTGGTCACATTATCGGTGATTGCAACATGGTGTACAGTTCCTCTGCGGAGGCAAAGTGGAAAATAAAGCTGCCAGATCCATGACAAGCGCTAACACCGTTAACACCTTCATACACTACCCGAGAGAACAATAAAAGTCACTACACGTATATATGTGATGGAATATTAATTGGTGTCACTATAGAATGCAGTATGAAAACATGGCTATGGAAATGCCAAAATCCCATTGGCAAGAGGAGCTGCACTACTAGACATTCTTGTTTGTTGCCACGTTTTAAGACTTCGTTGAACTTGACCACAGGGCATAAGGAGACCACGAGACGTGGTCTTTACATCAAGTTCAGATTTCCCTTAAGGAAGCAGGGGGGCAATAAAAGTGACTGGAATCGTGTTTTATTGGACGCAGAGTGAAGAAAAACTAATCTTGACGCATACCTTGCTCGGGTTTTCCACCCATTTTGTTTCATATGAAAACATGCATGCTGGGAGGAGGGCCCTCTGGCCTTGAAATACCTCAGATGAGCAGATGATGATGAAGATGATGATGTGCTGATGTTAGGGAATAGACTGTGGTTCCCCATGTCACACCCTGGCGAGGCTGACATAAAGTCATCACCGTTGGGAGTTAATGGATTTAGGGGAGTTTGAGGGCTTAAGGGAACACCCATGGCCATAATGGACTGAATCGTTTCAGGAGAATTACACGAGACAGATTTTATGTTGCCAATTGAATGATACGCAACGGTATAAGGTTTTATTGACTGTCTAGGAAGACATGTTTGTTATGGTGTAGGCCTATATAAGTTTATTGACTGAATGAAACCATCTGCTTCATTTTAGTCTCTCAGTTCAGTATTCAGCAGTCATAAGAACATGTGATTTGTTGGTTGAAGAGTAGGCCTATGAGATCACCCCTTATACAGTGTGTAAATAGATGGACAGATGAGGTTGGAGGTTAGCGGTGCAGAGACAACCTCATAAACGAAGCAGCTTCATTAAGACTTGCCAAGACTTTGTTGTAGTTGGTACCTCCTGAGCAAATTTGAGACTTGCCAGTGGTTAAACAAATTGTTTTTTTTCTCCTTCTTCTTCTTCTTCTTCTTCTACTTCTTTGTGATAGTAATAAATACAGCAGAGGAAACATTGTGGAAATACTTTCCAAGGGAAAACATGTTAGTGGCCAGAGAGGAAAATGATTAGCGACGTTCGGTAGCAGAAAGCAAGCGAGGCCAAATGATTTACTATCAACTTGTAGTTGCTCTTGGCGGAGATCAGGCTAAAGAAATCAGAGACAGAGATGTTTCAGGCTGTTAGCATCAAAAAGGGCAGAATTCTGCATGCTCTAGCATTGGCCTGTAATTTCCCCCCTCTATCACTCCCTGAAGAAAAATAGCTTTTGACCAGACTCAATCTACTAGGCAGAAGAAGCAAACACAGTCACACTCCAAAATCAAAATGGAAAATATGTTTTACACATTATGCACATTATCACATGTAGCATCCATAAAAGAACGAGGAATATGAAGGACGACAAAACTCATGCTGCGCAATCTGCATAAATCAACCGTAACTCGAGTCCATTTTGAAAGAACCACAGATCGGGGTCTTTTCAACAGTGAAAGTGCTGATGGAAAGCATTGCATGAGGACAAAATTAACTTGTGACTTATAGCTCAGTTAGTAGGCTTAATACTGATGGCTACGTCTAACTGACTTCCATTTCTCTTTATATAGCTCCAGCGGGATGTTCTAACTCTACTGTTCATTTCAATTCTTCAGAATTATATTGTTCCTCCTGCACTCAGTCAAAACACAGAGGTAGACTGGAGGCGGGAATGAAAAACATTGAGCTAACTTTATGGATGCTAGTGCAGCTCTGGAGACCTGGAAACACAGTCCCTATGTTCATGACACTACACAGATATGGTATTTTTCCGTCTCAAAGGCACAAGAGAAACATAATTGCATTTGTTTTGGCGAGAGAAACTGAGAGCAGCCAGACTGGACCACTTCACAGAGTTAAGCCGCTCTGGCACCGTAAAATACACCCAGAGAGAGAGAGAGAGAGAGAGAGAGAGAGAGAGAGAAGGGGGGGGGAGAGACACACACACACACACACACACACACACACACACACACACACAGGCATGTGCATGCATACACACATACCCACATGCATGTAGACACACGCACACACACATACATGCAGACATACAAACATGTGTATCAGAGACATAATATGACACACACACACACACACACACACACACACACACACACACACACACACACACACACACACACACACACACACACACACACACACACACACACACACACACACACACACACACACACACACACACACACACACACACACACACAACAATTCCAAACATCCAAACAATTAAGATCCTACTTAACCACACATGAACCCTAGCATCCCTATTCTGGGCATGTCATCCAGCGTGGTGAAGAGATTTTGTGTAGAGGAAAGAAAAGGAGGGGGCCAAGCATAGACCCCTGGGGGACCCCAGTCAACAAAGTATATAGGGTTAAGTGGTTAAGCATCAAATGTGGTCATTGCATACGATGTTGATTTGGTGAAACATGTACTGCACATCTTGAGTGATGTATTGCAAACTAAGGTGAACCTTTTTGCTTTCAGACACAGTGAACTACACTTCAGCTGAACATGACACGTGAGTGTGAATAATCTTGCCTCCGTCTACAATCAAATCAAACTCTCTGACCTCTTCGGCTCCCATCACTTTGAAAACACTTCCCATAATCGGCCTTATAGGCAGATATGTCCTTTCTCAAATACAAACATCTGTCATAAAACTACGATCAATCTAAAGCCAGTTTGCCAGTTTGCTGTATTAAAGGAGTAAGGAGTAGTTGAGCCTGAGCCTGAGCCAATAATTTGATAACCGGCGGTCCCTCCGGTAGACTTTAGTCTCCTTTGATTCTCCTATACCGGAGGGACAGCCGGTTATCAAATTATTGTCTAAGAATTAAATAAAAACAAAAACATCTCCATGAATTGGGGTGTGCAATTGATAGAAAATAAGTTATTTTTTGGCTGAACTACTCCTTTAAATGGCACTTCCCCACTGCTCCTAATAGGATCAACTAGGATGAGTTAAAAGCAACGGGCATTTGAAGTGTGCAAAATGTACAGTGAGGGGTACTAAATTATCATTTACTATAATCATGTAGGCTTAACGAGGACATAAGCGAGTGAATAGAAGTATGCTGTGTTGAGTTGCCTAGAATGATTACACCTAATGCCACTGACTACAGTCAGTGACATTCAATGACACATCACACACGCAGTCAATTTTCTTTGATGCCGGTTCTGTGCTTCGTCTGGTTTGCAGCTGCCGGCCGCTGGACAGGGGCCTGCAGTGCAGACAGGACCAGGAATGGAGGGAAATCCATGCTGCTATGGCTCTGACCAACTTGGCCCAGGGGCAGAGCCGTGGCACGGAGCAGAGCTGCACCAGAGGGCCCAACGCCGCGGGTCAGACCACCTGCACCAGAGTACCTACCGCCATCACCAGAGCCACTGTGGTGGGGAAAATCTGCGCCGCGGGACCCACCGTAGGGCCTTTCATTACAGGGCCTGCCATCACCAGTCGCATCATCCAAAAGTCTTCTCACATCTCAGAGATAAAGACCGTCAAAGTAGCCCTCATAAACAGCGTGTAAGCAAACAGTGTGTAAGCATAGCGTTCTTAGTCTGAGTCTTATTGCTGCTCAGTTTTCACAGCACTTTTACCAGGTGCTAAATCAACCAGTGCCTTGTAATATGCCTCATGCATCTGAGACCTTTATTTTATAATAGTAATAAACTTAGACAGTTTTGGTCATATTTGTATTGTAAAATAAAAACAAATATATATGTATCCTTCCTTTTTTATTTTTTTATTATTGACACATATGTAACTTTTCCTTATCCCCCCCCCATTTTTTTTTACAGTAAGTTATATTAACTTGAGACTGGATTATCATCCAATGCCTGCAGAACTGAGATTTAAAACCTCCATTTGAATAAACTCAAATGTGAAACAGTTCTTCTTCACGCAGTTGGTTTACATTCTTTACCCATTACCCAATGTAATGTATTTTGTCTCAACATTATACAGCATACAATTTCAATACATTCCACCAGTGTAATGATAAATGAAAAAGTTATATTACAATATTGTATTTTTGGCTTTCAGTATTTAGAAGTAAAAATAATAATGATCATGTTAGCATTTTATGAAAACTCTACCACTGTACTGTAGCCTACTGGTTAAATCAGGGGTGGGCAACCTTTTCAGGGACATTAAAAGGTTGGTGTGAAAACCCAGGTCTAGACAGTGAAAACCAACAAAGAATGAGTAAATAATTTAATATGAACAATAACGGTAAGATCCATTATTTCTATCTGGGGGGGGGGATATTTAAAAGAAATAATGGTTAATAATGGTTGGTTGCTTTATATCAACTCCATTGATCACCTCACCACCTGGGTTAAATCATTGCCCAGTTCATATGAGCTCATTTACACCTGGTATTCACATGGCATTCTGCGTACAGTATGTATCTGGATATGCTATCCGGATAATCAATGACACGACCATGCTTTTGCATGGAAATGGGGCCTAACACACTCTCTCTCTCATCCGGATACACAACACATGATACATCCAGGTGTACAGTAAATGGGGCCTTTGATATAAGAAACAGAGAACATGAATAAGTCTCAGTAGTACATCTGGTGCTCTGCCTCTGTGCAGAGCGCTGTGGTGGGGACTGTCCCCACTCCATCTGTATGCGTTCTAACACAGAACATAAGCTTGTAATCACGGGCTGCCCCGCGGGATCATTTTCTAAAACATGCTTAGCGGGATTTTCCGCTTTGTTCCCTGTTCCTCTCTCTGTTCTGCGACACTCTGAGCAAAGAGTGTTTTGGGTCTTGCATGTAGAACAGGCTACACTCATCAGCGAGTCTTTCATGGAAAGACTGCCTCACTCCAATCCAACCCTGTAAGCTGCGTTTCATTAGTAGGCATCCACGCAACATGGAAACTGGATGGTTTCGCTCGATGAAGGCAATAAAATAATATTTAGACTGCGGCAAGAGGAAGGTGCAGCGCACATCTTTTGACAAGACACACAGACACGGTTCTGTCTTTAAGATTGTTTATTTCAGTTTGAAACAATACAAGTCCACGTTATGATAGGTCATAACACTATGTCAGTGAACGTTAAGGCAAATAGAATCTTCTGGTAATGTGATTTAAATGGATTTGGGGGGGGGGGGGGGGGGGAGAAAACGTGACGAAACAAAAAAAGCATGAACAGAGAAATGCAAAACAAATCAACAGCATTTTTACAGACAGAAGAATTCAAACAGAATGCAACACAGTATCTCGCAGATAAAATGCTCCCTTTGTCAATAAGTGGGAACAGGGTATTGAGCTTTTTAAACTTTTGTAATAATAAAATGTATGTCATTGGGATATATTGACATTATGTTATAGTATGTGGAAATATCTGCATGTTTAACATGACATGGTATGGACCACGGCACCACAGAAATGCAGAGAGCAAGTAACTAAAAAGGCATGAGTAAAGATTATAGGACCGTTTGCCTACTTTACCACAACAAACTGATGGACCGACCATGCCAATCAACTGCTTTCTTGCCAGAGAGATTGTTGGGCAAGGAAAACAGAGAGATCCTATGAGGAAAACCCATAACATAAGAAAAAAAACACAATTTTATTACAAAAGTTGCTGTATTGTAAACCTCACACTTGAGAATGAAACAAAAAAAATGAAAAGAAGTATGGTTGGTAACAATACTACATGACAGCAGTGTGCAAAAGCATCTTTCTATTGCATGTGTCCTAGTGATAAGGCAATAACATAATATACAGCGGCTGCACACTTAACCACTTTCACAAGTTTCTGAGATTCTTTGAAAATACTGAAAATGGCAGCTCTATAAGCTCACATCACTTTGTGATTTGAAACGTTGTGAGCTTAGATCAGCTATTTTCACTATTTGTTATACAACAAAGTATATAGGGCTTAAGTGGTTAAGAGGCAGGGGTTACACACACACACACACACACACACACACACACACACACACACACACACACACACACACACACACATAAATGACAAAGAAAAGAAGAGAGCCATAAATCGGGTTAACATAAACTGGAATAGAATACAATTGAACAGTAACTGGGGACTGCAGATGGCCCCACAGACCCGTGATGGGAGTCTCGTGAAATGTTTTCTTTGGGAGCATTCACAGTGTCTAGAGCATTACGGGAGTGTGGACCAGGGGTGCTATGAATTTTCAGAAGAAGTTTCTGAGACTCGTCAAGCACCCCCATTTCTTCCCCTCTCCCTCGGTCCAAGTGACACGGTAAGGCATGAAGACCTATTTCGTCGGTAGAACGTTTTCACGTGCAACTTTTCCACAATAAAGTCTTTGGACGTCACATGCAGACATTTGTCAAAAATCATAAGGTCTAGATTTGTTTTTGTTTTCAAGGGGGAGTGTTAAATACGGTAGTTTTTTATGTGAAGCACTTTGAATTGCCTTGCCTTTGAGTTACAAATGGATAATTTAACACATTGGATTTGACTTATTCATCACATTAGATTAGAGCGGGTATGTATTTGTAACCTACAAATTGCTTTTGTTAAAGCCACTTTAACACAACCAAACAGAACCAAAATGTGACCAACCAAAACCAAAAGTCAGTTACTTCCATGATAAAGTTTACTGTACTTGCATGACATATTCTTGGCATGATTAAATTAAATTAAAACATACTTCCTCTTTGATTGACTATTTCAAGTGTGTGATCTCTCTCTCGGTGACACTTGAAAGAGGAAGTAACAAGCTATGGACAAGTGAAAGAAATTGATGGTTGAACTGGAAGTGTGCAAACAGCAAAGTCTCTTTGACCGGTCCTCCAACAGAACTCCAACCAGCACTCATCTGCCCTTCTTTCGCTTCTGTCCTCTGTTTCCGGTCCGTAGTCGTTTTGAATTGGGGTTCGTTGTCCTTTGGTCCCCCCCATTTAGGGTATGGAGCAGTACCCACCACAGGCCCTGCCAGCATGATGCTCCTGGCTCTCCAGTCGGACCCCCTGGCCCTGGGTGTCGCTCTCCCAAAGCCCTGGGGTCTGGAGAATCTTCTCCACGAGTTCCTCAAAGGCACATTGGACCCCATCCTTGGTCTTAGCGCTGGCCTCTATTTGAAAGGAAAAAGATCAGGATGGCAAGAACCGTCAAGACTTGACACCTCTCCAAAGTGCACGCTAACGCACTGAAGTCCAGTGTACCGTGACCGGAGGCAAACATAGAATATAATCCTTTATTTTTTTGCTGACTGCTTTCACGTTATAATACTTGTGATAGTAAATTCATAGGACAGATATGTGTCACCGAGCATGGCCTAGCAGCATGAAACGACTTCATCTGGACCGCAAGAGACATCCCTGCACAAACAAGACATCTACATAACGGCTAAAAATCCATGACATCTTCTTGAACGGCATTTTTTTCTTCCTTTTTTTTCTTTCAAAAGCCCTTAATTTAGTCATTCTAAAATGGAAACTCCACACAAAATGTTAACCTAATTTCCAGGAGAGGGACAGATCTGAGCAGGGAATCAGAAACACGTGTAGACATGGATTTGATAGATGAAAGACCGCTAGATTTTAATCATAATGCATTTCTTATGGAGGGGGCTGAGTCTCTCAGTGCGGCGCTGACAGTGGAGACTCGGAAATGCCAGGGCAGTATAAACAAGATGACCACGGCCCAACTGAAGGCGGGGCTCCATGACGGGTGCCTTGATTTTCCTTTCCAACCTACGCACTAACTCTGAATTTAATCATTCATTCATACTTCATTCATAACATGGCAGCACGGATGTGGAGTGTTATGCGAGAGATTACAGGATAAAAATCGATGGCATTTGGTATTACTGAGACATAACACGTACCAATAAAAAGCATGGAGTGTTTCCTGGCGAATTTCAGGCCCTCGTTTCTGTCCACTTCACGGCTGTCCTGAAACCAAACAAGATGGACAATTTGAGTCCCTCTAATCCCATCTGTTTTATTCATACACCGCATGGGCACACCAAGTTCCCATTGAAATTCTGATGGTGAAAAATGCATTTGACATAAAACGTATGTGAGCCAAAACAGAGCACAAATGTTCCAATGCTACCGAGTATATCCACGAAAAGCACAAAGGTGGTGAGACTAGGCGCTCTGTGGCATCTCATCCCGGCACATTTTGGCTTTGGTTTGTTTTGCTTTTTTGTGGAATCAGTAAATGTGTGAGGGAAGCGTGGTCTCCCAGACGAAATGGAATAATAGCCTCAAGATTGTCAGCTATAAATAACTAGAGCCAGACCAATATATGGGTTTGGACAATATATCGACCATCATGTCAATTTTCTGATGACATCTGTATCTGCGATTATACAGTCGATGTGTCCCGATCAGTTTTTACCACTTTCAACCTGGCATCCCTATTTTGGGCATGTCATTATAAGAGAAGATTTTCAAGTTTTCAAAAATAGCTGATCTACAAGCTGGTAGTTCAGTTATTTTTTAATAAGCTTGAATAAGTGGTTAAATAAAAAGTTTTGCGTATTTAAGCTAAATGTTCTCAAATAGAAGCTTTAATCAAATCAAAGTTTTTCAAAGTGATTAGAAAATGTTGCACTTTTTGAATAAATATCGGTCGAAACATTGGTAATTGGTGGTCTAGGACTCTCCAAACTCTGGATAGGCATTGAACCCAAACATCTGGCATGTCGAGCTCTATCAAATAAAATAACTTCTTCACATCTGCTTAACTTTTACACATCAAAGTCATACAATTCGAATATAAAATTGCCACAAACCCACCTGATCAATTTTGTTCCCAACCAACATTTTGACAATGTCGTTTCGTGTGCTGTACGTCTCCAGTTCATTCAGCCAGTTTTCAAGTTTTGTGAAAGTGTCCCGTTTTGTGACGTCATATACTGTCAAGAGGAACAGGAAAAGAGAACAACAGATATTCATGTGTGCACCATATTATCTCTGCTATAGCCATATGAATTCAACTAGTGAGCAGGCAAAACAAGTAAATAAGTAAATGCAAGGTATCTAAAAAGAAAAAAGATACTAAATCAATAAGTGTTGTTAGTCACAGTTCATGTAAATATTTGATTATTTGATGAGAACAGAAACTATAATGCATGTTGTGGTGCTTTTGGTTTCAGAGAACTGTGTGGTATATTACGTAATGTCCTGAACAATTTACTGCAGGGCTCTGCTCTAACATGAATCCAACATACAACTGATGATAGTGCGGTCAAACAAGTCTATGAAGCCATCTATGAAAAGTATGAAAAAGTTTAACCCATTTAGACCTGAGGCCGCCTTCTAAATCCTGACCTAAGTTTTCTGACTATCAAATATAATATTCAAAAATTACAACAAATGTATGTTGCTATATACTGTACATAGCAACAACAACCCCAAAAGGGGTTCCCGTCCTGAAAGGTACAGTTACAAATAGCGGTTCCCGCCCAAAATGGGTTAATTTGCAACACAATTTTATACAATATGTAGTGGGGGTCCCTGCTTTGAACGTTGAACACCCCATGCTTTACTGCTCACCGAGTATGACTCCCTGTGCACCGCGGTAGTAGCTGGGTGTGAGCGTCCGGAATCGCTCCTGTCCAGCTGTGTCCTGTACACAAAACAAACGCACACTGTCACTGTCAATGCTATACATCACTGCTGGATGATCGGATAACACACCGACCACATAATGTCACTGTCCCTACCACAGCTCCATTCTGTCTGGATACGCGTTTTGTGTTCTTCCCAGGTATTTATTAAACACTTTCAACCTGGTGTCCCTATTTAGTCAGGGGATATTAAAAAAAAATCTTGGAATAAATTCCTTACCAAAAAAAATCTTCACCAATGTGTTTGTAAAAGTGTCTAGTAACACATCTCACAAAGACTGAAATGCAGTTTCCCTAGGAGAATTTGTGACAGTTCCTGAAAGTTGGGGTACCCACCATAACCTTATGCGGGGGGGGAAACAAATCAAAATTTAATTCCGTTTTAAGTAGCATGTGAGGGGTCAAACTAGGGTGTTTTTATGATTCTGAATCCATTGCAAGCATTTGTTTTGCACCAAAACCACTCCTTGGACTAAAAACGGCCATAGCCATCCTTTTCCAGGTATACTTTTTGTGTAAAAAGCCCATTGAGATTGGATCGTTTTTAGCCCAAGGAGTGGTTTTGGTGCAAAACAAATGCTTGCAATGGATTCAGAATCATAAAAACACCCTAGTTTGACCCCTCACATGCTACTTAAAACAGAATTAAATTTAGATTTTTTTCCCTGCATAAGGTTATGGTGGGTACCCCAACTTTCAGCAGCTGTCAAAAATTCCCCTATGGAAACTGCATTTCAGTCTTTGTGAGATGTGTTACTAGACACTTTTACAAACACATTGGTGAAGATTTTTTTTGGTAAGGAATTTATTCCAAGATTGGACATTTTTCTGCTAATATCCCCTGACTAATTGTAGGCTTGTCATTATAGGTGACATAATATAATAAATAAATAAATAAATAATTCCAAACAAATTCTAAATAATCAAAATATTAGATTTACAAGCTCACAACGCGTTGCATTATGATGGGTTGTGTGCTTGTAGATCGGCTATTTTCACTATTCGTTTGTACGACAAATTGTATAGGGTTTAAGTGGTTAATCTCTCAGATATAGTAATATGGCGTCCTGTTCATTCCTATTAACCCACATACATGTACATTAGTGTCTTTCCCTGGCTTCGCCTGGCACACATGAACCAGCTGAGTCTTATTCTTGTAGCGACATTCATGAATCCCAATAGACTATATAGATGTGTTAAACTTCTGCTCTGTGTCCTCAGTTTTAAAGTTTTAAAGCTATTTGTTTTACTATCATTACTAAATAAAGCAAACTTATACAATACATCAATGACTATTGACACCAAAAGAACTCAATGACAGCACCACTCATCACAAATGTCATGCCATTGCTTCATGGAAGGAAGCCTTTTTCTCCTCCTCCCAGCTTTGCACTTTGTGTTCGCTTACTATGCAATGGCGCCATCTCATGGAGAGACCTCGTAACTGAACATGTTTTTCTAGGTTTGTACTGTATGTGGAGATCATGCTCATGACAGGGCTGACAGACAGGGCTGAAGGCTCACCCATATGGCCAGCTTTGCTTTGTTCCCGTCGATGGCGATTGTCTTTACTTTGAAATCCACACCTGTGGTGTCACAGGTACAAGGAGACAGAGAGAGAGAGAGGGAGAAACAAGAGGCAGAGAGGAGATTATCGTAGACAAAAGGAGCAGCCATGTTCCTGTTAGTTTGTGTGTGCATCAGTGCATGTGTGTATGTGTGTGTGTGTGTGTATGTGTACGTGTATGTGTGAGTGTGTGTGCATGTGTGTATGTGTATGTGGGTGTGTGTGTTACCTATTGTCGCAGTCTGCTCTGGATCGAAAGTGTCTTCTGTGAACCTCAAAAGCAGACTGTCCAGGGATCAAATGTTGAAGGAGATGAGAGGGACGAATAACACAAATAGGTCAGCTGAAGCACTGTCAGTTTTATATAGTGTATATGTATTAAGGCTATAGTGTAGGCGCTATAGCTTTAATTGTGCTGACAATACATGAGCACAACAGTCTGAATTCAATAATGACTCAAGTTAACCCTGTACTTTACAGAAGAGACAACATGGAGACTGGTTAGAGTGCAACACATTCACAACAGCCTTAACTTAGCTGATCAACTAGCAGTGGTGGAAGAAGTACTACTCACGTATTAAGTAAAAGCAATACCACAATATAAAAATACTCTGTTACAAGTAAAAAATACCTCAAAATGTTACTTATAAGCACAGTACTTGAGTAAATGTACTTAATGACTTTACACCACTGTCAACTTAGTCATCTAACGTTAGCCAACTCTCTAGTCTAGTTCCTTGCTACCCATAAGTATTTAATAAGACCTGGTTACTAAACCGGTCTAGCAAGTTGGAGCAGTGGTGGAAGAAGTACTCACATATTTTACTTAAGCTAAAGTAGCAATACCACAATATAAAAACACTCTGTTCCAAGTAAAAGGCCTGTGTTCAAAATGTTACTTGAGTAAAAGTACAAAAGCATTGGCCTCAAAATATACTTATCAATCAAAAGTAAGAGTGCTAAAATGTTTGAAAATAGCAGATCTACAAGCAAATGGAGTAACAAGGGCTATGGGCTCGTCAGTATGTGAAATTACATAACACAACAAAATGTCAACATTGCCAACTGGGTTAACATTAGCCTGCTAGCTAACACTATATCAGCCACTAATACCAACCTGGACTTCCCGACTCCACTCTCGCCGATAATCAGCAGTTTCAGGGTTGTCAGCACGTCGTCGTCCATGTCGGTGTCGTGGGAGGTAGTTTGAGATGTTTATTGATCACCACCTTCTTCTCAGTGACAGATGTCTCTTTGGTTTTCACAGAGACAGTATGGGACAGACAGTAGAGCAGCAGTGTTGCCAGGTTTTGTGAGAGAGATAAGCAAACAGGTCTAGGGAAATAAGCCCAAAAGAAGCAACTATGTAGGCCACATGAGAACTTTAAACCTATTAACCTATTTTGCTCACGATGCGACGCGTTGTGAGCTTGTAGATCTATTTTCAAAAACGCTTGGAATAAAATGTGGAATATTTGGAATAATATTTGAAACATTCTAACAACACAAATGCTCCCTTGGGCACAAAACATTTTCATGAAAATATTTGAGAACCACTGGTCTAAATAGCGATAACAAAACATTGGAAGCAAGCCTAAATAAGCAAGTACACTTTAGAAACGAGCCCAAAAAACCGCAACCCGCAACTACCAATATTTAGAAGAAACTTCACAGAAAAAGAAGCCCAAAGTCTCTTATAATAAGCCAACATGGCAACACTGTCTACACTCTGCAGCTGCATGCAACTTCCGTTCGATATGCAGACTATGACGTCATGGCCCATGGGAAAACATGTTTTCATGTTTCATGTACAAACATGACACTGGCTGGGATCTATACATATTTATACTCCAAAAGTGTTATGAAATCATGTGTTTGAATGGCTGGATGATACTCAATAACGCTATCAATCTTAACATATACAATACATAACCTGTTTAACAGATAAAATCATTTTCCAACTGACTGATTGTTCATTGTGTATTTACTAGTTGGTCTAGTGAAATACAGTTGTTTCAAGCAGAATTGTATATGTTTCAGGATTTGTAGCCTATATGACATCTATTCACATCGTTATGTTTTATTATCTTTGTTGTGCTGTCCCCTGTATTGTCTTTTATATGGACCTATTAGAGTATGAAATAAAGATTGACTGTTCTTTTGTTAGTTGTCTAGTTTAGCCCAGGGCAGAAGTGGTCAAGTGGAGACTTTAAAGAGGATGTTTACCCTAGAAAATTATTGACCTTTTTATCCTTTATCTTTTAAAAACAAGACACAATGCTACAGCACAGCTCGCCTTTGTTCTGTAGCTTAGGAAGGGCAGACACAGAATACACTTGTTACCTCCAAATGAACCACTTGGGATTTGGAACTTGAGGTGCAGTAATCCAGTGAGTGAGTAGTATCTTATTGCAGTTAAATGGTGTCTTTGTTTGCTAGGGTCCTGCCTCCACCTGCCTTGTCCATCACCGAGAAGGCCTACCCTAATATTATGCAAATAACTTCGGTGCTAATGAAGGGGTTGTTTGTGTGCACATGGTTGCAGAATATTTATCACTGCTTGTTTGAAGCTCCCTGTTGTTTTTTAGACTGACATCTGAAGATAGGAAAGAGCTCTAGTGCCTGTGCTGCACCCATATTTTCAGCACTATAACCTAGATAGATTTTTGTGAGCAAAGTTGAAATTTAAAGACCATGGCGAAATGTTACACGGATTGCATAGTGAGACCCCTACGCATCTGTTTTGAAATGATAGGCCATTTCATTGGATGTCATCCATGGTGGTTCTTTATTGCTCCTCTTGTCCTCCCCGCTGGGCTGGGGAGTGGGTTTTACTTTTTAAAGGACAGGATGTCCAATGACATCGAGGGGCAGTTCACCCCTATTCATGGACAGGCCAAGATGGAGAGACAATACATCCAAGAAACATTTCCAGAAGATGATTCCATGATGTTTTCCAGCTTGAGGCTGAGCACGGACGGCACGCATGCCTCTTTTATTGCCACAAATGACAGGGACATTCTGACAGTGGAGTCACTTCAGGAGATCATAGATCTGGACCTCAAAGTTAGGAGTGTGGTAGCGCAGCTTGAGAATGAAACTGTTGGATATGTGGATGTTTGTGCGACTGTGACTGGAAGCTGCTTTTCCAGTGATATTCTACGTGTCATTAACTACAATGCAAGCCATATAGACAGTGTTAATTTGACGTTTCCATGGCATTACTCAGATTTTGAGAGGATTCCCTTGCATATCAGCCTGGGAAGTGTGACACTTGACAACAACTCAGTCATTCAAAGCGCTAAAGCCATACAAATCCGCTACTACTTACGCGAGGGCAGCAACATAAAAACAGATATTTGGCTGCAAGCTGTTATGAATCTCATCTCAAATGAGTCAACAAGTTCCATAGAGGTGAGATGAAACATAATGCATTAACAAATCGGATATGAATTGTGCTTGTGAACATGCAGTGTATATGCTGAATGTTTTGTCATCTCCCTAGGTGTCATACTCTACCTCCATGTCCTTGCAGTGGGAATTTGAGAAATCTCCAGCCTCTATCGTCAAACTGTTCTCCATCACATATGCCACTGCCATCACATTTTCAATCATATCATGCTGGAGGTTGGCAAAGTATTGTGTCTACTCTTAACTACCAGGGCCATCTTGTAATGTCTGGAATGATAATATATGATTGATTATATGTTTGTTTTGTATTGAACATTGTATTCTTTAAACCCTTTAGGTTGGACAACGTGAGGAGTAAGGTATGGGTGGCGTCTGTTGGAGTGCTCTCTGCAGGTCTGGCAGTACTGACCAGTTTTGGGGTTTTGCTGTTGCTGGATCAGCCTTTCGTCATGACTGTTGCCTCCTCACCTTTCATGATACTAGGTACGTTCCAGCTGAATTAACCATGTCACTTGGTAGGGAAATATGCAAAATTTAAAACCGATATAATAATAATGGAAATTGTTGGTTTGAGAAAAGGAAATCCTCCCTCTTCTTGTTCATTTACATCTTGTCAGAAACTATAGTCTCAACATTAGTTTGATCTTATATTCAGGCATTCAGTGAGCAAATTCTGGCGTACAAACATATTTGCCCCTAAACTAATCTAGAAAGTATTTTAATGCAAAAGTAAGACAAGGGGTCTGTAAAATACCCATGGACATTAAGTATAGCGTGTCAAACATTGGGTTTAAGTCCATGTTCTTTGCCACTAACTGATTTTTATCAATCTCTTCAACTTTTGTCATTTCATGCTCAAGGCATTGGAATCGATGACATGTTCATCATGCTATCCTGCTGGCAGCGGACCCATGTACTGGACAGTGTTGCCGACCGCCTGGCCGAAACCTACAGAGAAGCTGCTGTCTCAATCTCCATCACCAGCCTGACCGACGCACTGGCTCTCTTCCTTGGCTACAGATCTCCCTTTGGCTCCGTCCGGTCCTTCTGTCTCTACGCTGGCGTATCGGTCACGGTCTGCTACGTCTATAACATCACTTTCCTGGGCGCCTTTGTGGCTCTGAACGGCCGGAGGGAAGCGGAGAACAGACACTGGCTCACGTGTGCCAAGATCCCAGAGGACCTTCCACCAGGGAGATCCAAGGCATTTGGTTTGTGCTGCGTTGGAGGGACCTATGACCGAACCACTGAAAAAGAGGAAAATCCACTGTTGAGTCGATTCTTCGAGAAGGTCTATGGGCCATTTCTCACAAAGAAATGGGTCAAAGTGTGTGTACTTGTTGTATATGCTGGGTATCTGGCTGTCAGCATCTATGGGTGTTCTGTCATGAAGGAAGGTCTTGACGTTAGGAACCTAGTGCTGGATGATTCCTATATTATCAAATATTACAACGACCAAAGCCAGCATTTCTCTGAATATAGCTACAATGCGATGGTGGCTGTGAAGCAGCCACTCTCATACTGGACTATGAGTGGGCGGCAGAGCCTTTGGTCGTGCATTGTGGATTTTGAAAACTTGAATTATGTCAACGGCACATTCGCTTGGTTCCATTCCTTTCAACGGTACGCCAATGCCACTGATCTCAACATAAGCTCTGAACAGGCGTTCAAAAACCACCTGCCTCGTTTCCTCGAGCTCAACCCCATGTTCAGGCAAGACATCAACCTCAGTGCAGAAAATGACATACAGGCCTCTCGCTTTTTCATTCAGACGCTCCACAAAACCACCATGAAGGACATGTTGGTTGGCCTCAGGGAAACGGCGAGACAATGTCCCATTGAGCTACTAGTCTACCACCCCGCGTTTATCTACTTTGACCAATACACCATCATTGTGGACAACACCATTCAAACAATCCTGGTGGCTGCTATAGTGATGCTATGCGTCTCACTAATCCTGATTCCCAATCCTCTGTGTTCCCTGTGGGTAGCCTTTGCCATGTCTTCAGTCATCGTCGGTGTGGCGGGATTCATGGCTCTGTGGAATGTTAGCCTCGACTCCATTTCCATGATCAACCTGGTCATGTGTATTGGTTTCTCTGTGGATTTCTCAGCCCACATCTCCTACGCGTTTGTCTGCAGTTCCAAGAGCAATGTGAATGAGAGGTCTACGGAAGCAATGGCCCACTTGGGCTACCCAATAGTGCAGGGGGCAGTGTCTACCATTTTAGGGGTAGTGGCGCTCTCTGTGTCTGGGAGTTATATCTTTAGGACGTTCTTCAAAATCATGTTTTTGGTGATTCTATTCGGCGTGTTCCATGGCCTTGTGTTTATTCCAGTGTTTCTGACATTGTTTGGGGCGTGTGGGAATGGTTGAATGGTTATAGATTGTGGATTTAAGTTCATTATGGTCAGGTGTCATCACTGCTGGGATTTTGTTGTTGTTCACCACTTTAGCCCTATATGCTTCATCGTACGACAAACAGCGTGAATTGCCGATATACTGTAAAAGTTAGCCGATTAACAAGCTCACACATCATGATGCATTGTGAGCTTATTCGGCTATTTTTTGGCATTTATGAACATTTTGAAAACTTTTTTTTTTAATACTTGCCTATGACACAAACCCAAAAAAGGATGCCAGGTTGAAAATGGTAAAATACAGTTGATAATATCCTGAAACTAAAGTCATACTGTGTAAGTTTTTCAATTAAAGTTATTTTTCATATAACCTTGTACTGGTATTTAACAATAACAATTCCACATGTGTTTTTTCTTTTTACAATTTCTCTAAACAATATTTAAGTCATGAGTGTCTGCCCCGGCACTCTGGACTATTACCTGGCTAAATCATTTTCATTTCTGCATTGGTAATAAAAGAAATATCACACAGCGGTCTTGTAACAAATTCAACAGCTATGGTGATTGCAACGCGCCATATCTTGGGAAAACAATATTTGGAAATAGAGACAAGACCAAAAATAATACACAAACATTAACAAAGCACAAACAACTTAAAATGTAAAGGATATTTTACTTTTAATTCAATCCATCCTTTCATTCAACATTGCCATCACATTATTGAGAGACCTGGTCAATCAATACCAGAGTGCCATTCAGCTTAAAAGCATCTCTATACATCTATATACAATGTCTTCTATTACATTCCAATCATATGTACAACTAAACATAGGTAAGAGCCCAATAAACCAAAGATTGAAGTAGGTTACCGCTGTGAATAAAAATGGTTGCAGAAAACACTACATTGAATAAATAACTTATTTTGGGTATAAGCCATTTATAGACTAGACTAAACTTCAAAGAAACCCGTCTTCTAAAAGATTACGTTACCACTTATAAACATCACACTGCTATTCACTATTCACTTGCAACAGCATTTGACATTTTTCAACAGAGCGATGCAATTGCTAAGTTTTACCTGCACAGGGCTTTGAAAATCAAAACGCACAGATAAGAATCAAAGATGATCCATTACAACATGACATTGGAGCTTCAGTAAAGCGGAGTATTGGTGTGTTGAGTGTTGCTACTGTTCTTCATGCCCAGCCTCTCTACCAGTGAATAGTGTACATTTATAGCATTTTGCCTCGACTATTACTGTGCAGCACTTTGTAAAAAATTAAACGCAGCAAAAAAACATAATAATCACTTTATTTGCCAAAGTGATCTAAGCTTTAACCACTTCAGCCCTATTTAAAACATGTTCAAAACTAGCCAATCTACAAGCACGAAACATGTCGCTGCAACGTGTTGTTGGCTTGTAGATCTGCTATTTTTGAGGAACTCCCAGTCGAATTTTTTTTTTACATTTCTCCTGCAATGACAAGCCAAAATAGGGTTAAAGTGCTTAAAATACCTTGTGTTCAGTGATTTACAACAGAGTGAAACTGATCTCAGTGATGAGCTTTTTCTTCCTTGAAATCAAGCTCAGATCAGTGGACTAACGAGTTGGTCACAAGCTCAATATCGTTGCCATCGGGTGGAAACCTCATATTGTCCAAAACTGTTACTTTTCAGGATTCAAATTCAAAAACAGCCGATCTACAAGCTCAAAATGTGCGACATGTTTTGAGCTTGTATATCGGCTATTTCTGCAACTTTGGATATAAGAGGTTTCTGCCCGACCAGCAACGATAGGCTCTTTCTAAAGCTCCGTCACTATTCTTCAGCCTATATTTGGTTGTTATTTTTTCAAAGATAAGCAGCATTTAATTCCATCCATATAGACAGCATTGATATCTTTAGTTCCACAAATACATTACATCAAGAGAAGGTACAGTAAGTGTGCCTAAACTTCACACACTTCGCAAAAGTGCTGAGAGACATTGTCGATCATATATTTCCCAAATCAAAATGGAGAAATTCACACCTACATTCCCCCGAAAAGGCCACCTTCAGAAACAGCTACATGGCTCAGACAGACATGGGAATACGCAGAAGGGATGGTTCATGTGTAGGAACATGAACAGGCATCCGTGTCTAAGCGCATTAACTCACAGAACATACTGAAGCCGCTCTATAGCGAGCGATCTTGAAATATACTGGTCGAGTAACAGACGTGCACAGAAAACACTGGGAGAAGAGGAGGAAATATTCCACAGCTGAGGGTCAGTCAAAATCCTATTAGCCACGATTACGCAGCGGCTCAAATGACCATACACTGCCCCATGATCCACATGTTCACACAAAAAGGGCTGTATTATGACCTCGGCTGAACGGAATTTGACCCACTTTCCATCCATTTCCACATACAGAACATACATATTACATAAAACAGAATCCTAAGAAGTCATGACTGGTTTTCAGATGCATATTTATATTTGCTTTTATATCCACCCAACGCCGCTTAAGACAACCTGAGCAAAATATTTCCTATTATACATCCACCTCCTTCAAAACACAGTTTGAACACGGAGTGCAATCGAATTGTCAAATGTAATTCAGTATGAATTAAGGTTGTAAGGAGAACAATGATTAAGTGGGAGGGGGAAAGATTGTCTATGGCGAACATCACTGCCATCGTTCCAATGTGATATTCTGTATCATAATATTTCTAATACCAATATTAAGAGGGTGAATTGGCCTTTCCAAGAGCTTTTGCTGTTAGTCAAAGTGATATTTTTTGGTTAAAACAAAAAAGAAATTGTGAAAAAGTTAAAGCTCTATTTTCTGATCATTGCTATTGCAAGTGTTTGTTCAGTAACATGGGCCTCCTCTCCAATTGGAAAATACTTTTTCTAATTGCCAATTTCATCCAAGAGAGAGCATCCATTTAATCAGCTTCAAATTCCAGTTCCAATTTTGTCTGCTTAGTTCCTTGCGTCATCACTTCTGATTTCACTTGTTTATCCTGTATGAGTTCTCTCCTGATTGGACAAATTTGGTATTGTGGACTGAAAATGCATTTTCTGTTGACTTAAGAGCTGGAGAGACAGGGAGAGACCTGGCTGTTACTGAACACTCTATAGCAATGATTACCATCAGAATATAGAGCTATCTAACAATTATTTAAGTTTCTAGTACAGATTTCAAGGTAGGTTGCGAGAACATTCTGCTGTGAAAGAAAAGGTGTGATACCACTGGTACAACTCTTTAGGCAGAGTTATTTCTTGTTAAACCCTAAACCAACCCCAGATACCAGTGAACAAGGCCCGGCTTATATAAAGTATCTATGAAAAGCTGACATCTGCTCATAGTCTACAGTACAAGATAATTGTTCATTAAACATTTCCAGACCAGCACTCAGTGATACTTTATAGATTCCGGTAGAGAACGGCGACACTCTCTAGCCCCAATGACTCCATCCCTCCCGTGTGTGTGTGTGTGTGTGTGTGTGTGTGTGTGTGTGTGTGTGTGTGTGTGTGTGTGTGTGTGTGTGTGTGTGTGTGTGTGTGTGTCTAGCCCTCCATTTCCCCTGAGTTCTGCAACCGGACCCCTTCCCCCTTTGAAGTGTTATGTTGTCCCTAGTTTCATCTGTTCTCTGCAAGGGTCTTGCCCTCCAAGACGAGTGTAATCTCCTTGTTGTCCAGCGTCTCGTACCTGAGCAGTGCGTCTGCCAGGTTCCGGTGTTCCTTGGCGTGTTTCTTGAGGAGCGTCTTGGCTCGCTCATACGAGTCCTGGGGGCCACGAGAGTTGAAGACGTGTTGGTGAAAATTGCACAGTTGCGACTGTTTTTGTTCACTCAAGATGAATCGTTATTGTCACAGAGCTGATCTATGTATAGACTCCAAAAGGGCATGAAGGTCCACAGAAAACGCACACATGGTGTATTTTCATGTCCTCTATCATGGAGAATTGAAATAGACTGGCTCAGAGACTAAGGGAATATTCATACAGGTCTTTGACAATATCGGTTGCTCTAGTGAAAACAACAATCCAAAAACTAATCCATGTTACACAGAGAAAAAGTGACAAAAGACACAGCAGACTCCTCACAGGTCCATTTACAAGAACAGGACAATAGTAATTTAACTTGCCTTCAGCAGCAGGCGGATTTCATGCTCCACGGCAGCTTGTGTCTCTGGACTCTGCTTGGTCACGTCGGTGTAAGTCATCACACCCAACTGGAAAAGGAAAAGATGATACGTAAATTATCTGTATATGAAAACCAAAGTCAAAGTGGTGACAGTCCCACATGTGGTAATAAATGCATCCGACACATTTAAGTTCACCGCTCATGAAACCTACCTTTTCGCACATGCCAAATCTGGTAACCATCATCTTAGCGATCTTGGTCGCGCTATCAAAGTCGCTGGATGCTCCTGGGAAGCAGAAGGAATTTACATGAAATAAAAAACATCTTGCTTGTTGTTTAATGTCTGCAAAACTATTGTATCATTTACTTTTAAATAGCAGAACCCTCCACACCACTTCCGTGTCTGCCAACTTATTGTCTTATAATAATAATAATGTATTAAATACATCTTCGGTCCAGATTAAATCAAGGCGTCTGGCATCGGATGTAAACTGCCAGATATGAGTCAGTTATTATACAAGCTTCGTGCAATTTTCCTCCAGAAGGTTCCATGGTCTTACCGGTGGTGATGTACTCGTTTCCGAATATGATCTCCTCTGCGACGCGGCCGCCCATGCTGACGTCCATCTGGGCCAGCAGCTGAGAGCGAGTCTCGCTCCAACGGTCGTTCTCTGGAAGCATGGACACCTGAGAGGAGAGGGACGGGTGTGAGGGGCGTAGATGACGTTACCCCTGACTTACACTTAGTTGTGTGCCAGTGACGAGCTCAGAAATTGCAGATCTACAAGCTCAAGTCTAATGCATACCACACCGGGGGACCTTGAAATTAAAAACGGTTGAGAACTACTGCCTTACGTGTCCCAGACTGTGTCCCCTGGGCATGATGGTGGCCTTGTTGATGGGCATGGCGTCTTTGGTATAGAAGGCAACGATGGCGTGGCCCGACTCATGAAATGCCGTTATTTGCTTATTCTTCTCGTCTATCTCAGCGCTCCTCCTCTCAGGGCCTGAAATGAACAGTGAAGAAAAGAGGGCAATGGTAAGGACGTGGGTAGAAGTAATAAACAAACTACACAGTATGACTACAAAGACAGGCATACAGTATATATCTATGTAAAGACCTTATTATGCATTCAACAACATTAACTCTGGCGTCCCTATTTTGAGCAAATTTTCTATCTTTTTTATCTTCAAAAATAGCAAAAATAGCACAAGCTCACAACGCTTGTATGTTCTCGATGCGAAACGCTGTGATCTTATAGACCTGCTATTTGTCGTACAACAAAGCAAATGTTGTTAATGTTCATGTTGATATTAACCACAAAACCCTGGCTTCCCTACTTTGGGGAAATTGTAAAAACAGTTTTCATTTTTTTAAATTTCAGAAATAGCTAAAATAGCAGGTCTACAAGCTCACAATGTGAGCTGATGTGACACGTTGTGTCGGCTATTTGCAATACAACGTACAGTATATGGGACTTAAGTGTTTAAACTTCAGTCACTCTAACAGAGAAGAGGTAAGGTAGAGGAAAAGAGAGCAAGAGAAAGGAAAGTCTGAAAAACAGAAAAAGATGATGCCTTTTCTCAAACCAGAGTCAGAGAAAGAGAGAGATAGACAGACAGACGCTGAAATTCATTACAGTATGTTACTGTAGGCGAGCTCCAGTCCCACCAGCTATGCCTCCTTAATCCTCACCCATGAGAATCTTGTCCTTGGCAAACTCCATTTCCTTCAAGGTGACCATGTCTTTGCCGTCCACTGCTGCCTTCAGGGCAGCCTGGTTCACCAGGTTCTCAAGGTCTGCGCCAGAGAAACCCACCGTACCCCGAGCAATAATACTGGCCTCGATGGCTGCAGCCAGGGATCACAGTCAAGGTAAAAAAAATATGGTGAGGTCATTCAAAGCCTGGGAGAACATGCAGCTATGATATTCTAATATCATTTTGTAGAGGGAAAAATGTCAGTCAAGCTAAATAGAGGAATGTTTTGGTGACATGGTGAGATTTGATACATTTAGGGAAATTAAGCAGTTAAATACATTCAACACACATGCACACAAGAAAACAAAATTCATAATAATTGTGTTTTCCTGGGCCATGTGTTCATAATATGAGCCTGAAGCCAATCTCATTAAAATTGTACCGTTCTTGTCAAGCACAAACCCACCTGAACCAGGCTCTTTCATTTTAGGTCCTAAAACAAATACTAGATTTGGCAAGCCAAATGTTGGATTAAAACATTATATACCATACACAATAGTACAATACAAAATCTAATGAGTTTCATATAGACTAGAATGCAACTTCAGTTTAGGTCATACCTGGATCTACTTTGATCTTTTTAAGGTACCAGTTGAGGATCTCAGTACGTCCCTTCACATCTGGTTTGGGGACAGTCACCTGCATGTCAAAACGTCCTGGACGAATCAGAGCACTGAAGAGAGGGGGAGATCGCTTCAGTCCAACAGTAACACTCCAGTTCTTATGGTGTGTTCACAGTGAACGCAAAGCACATTTTTCTCACAGCACTATCGCATAAAAGGTCAGTGCAAAGAATTTGCAAAGAATTTGCACTGGCGACGTGAAGAACACATTTTGCATCATTCACGTATTTGCACAAGTTGACATATTCTTGAATGAATAAAACATTTGCGCAAGCACCGCAAATAAATTCCCTTTGAGTGAAGCAAGGCGAATATTAGCTTTTCGTCTGGTGTTAACGCACCATTACAGATCATTAGCATCGTCATCTTCATTACTATTCTTATTTTTACAAGTACAGTAGTACTAGACATTTTGCAGTAAAATGTATTAACCTTTGAGAGACAAAAAGGCCTCAAAAGTTTTTTATTAATAATATTAATCTTGCAGAGTGTTGCTATTTGAGTGCTAGCAGATAGTCATGAGAGATTCTATTTTAATAGCCATAGTCCTGCAGCCTATTCTTTGGTATGACAAGGGCAGCTGCCGTGCCACAGGTCGTCAACCTTGACATGTATCAGCTGACATTGTAAACTCTGACCTTTGCTGCAGCAGTAGCAAGAGTAGCAATTGGTGGTGACAACTGACAACATACTTATCCAGAGCCTCTGGGAAGTTTGTGGCTCCGATGACGATGACACCTTCGTTTGGCTTGAACCTACGAGACGTTTGAAAAAACATTAGAGTGTACGGTAGTGAAATATTGCAGCTTGCAGTACAGGATTCTCTCTACCTCATTTTCTGTTAATGAAGCAACACTAACAGGGCATAGAACATTCCGTTAAGAATGCCTTTCATATGGCCCTGCGTTTAAATGCTTACCTCTTCTCTTTACTTTATTTGTTTATGTGGGAGGGACAGAACATACTTATGGACACAGCAACAAAACTACATACAGCAGAGTTGTAGTTTTGTTGCTGTGAAATTGCTCCCCCCCCTGCTCCACCCTGGTACAATATGATCTGACATGAAGACATACCCGTCCATCTCTGCCAGTAGCTGGTTGATAGTCTGCCTGGAGTAAGGGTGCATGGGAGACTCGATCCTCTTCCCACCCACGCTGTCCAGCTCGTCGATGAAGATCACGCAGGGAGCGTTGGATTTAGCCTCCCCTGAAAAGTAAGCCCAAGAGGCCAAGTAAAATTTTTAGTTCAGAGCGCCATAATGCCTAAATAATCCCAAAATGGGTAAAGGCAAATAATGGCACGAGTCACATGCAGCCTATAAAACCGGGAAAAAACAACACTTATGCCATATATATAATGATATCAAAAATTCCACATGATATCTAGTCTCATATCGTGATACTGATACAATACAGACATATTTCTCAGCCCTGTTTCACACTACTGTAACTAATGTATCTCCTTTTGTCCCAAAGAGTATTGGAGGACAAAAGATACTCTTTTATAACCAAGAAAAGGTCTCTGATGGTTAGACCAAAGAATGGGACCCGCACACCATCTGGATCTTCATCAGGACTGATGAAGGTCTAACGACCGAAACGTCGATTAAGAATAAAGAGCTACATTTTTTGCAAGATCCAGACGTTGTGCGGGTCCCATTCTTTGGTCTAACCATCAGAGATCTCCTCCATAATTTGCACATTTTTGACTTAAGCACCTGTCGCCAACCCTTGAGGTGTGCATATTCACAAAAATAACCAAGAAAAGGAAAGGAACAACTGTCTTGGTGAACACTCACTGAAGAGATTCCTGATGCGGCTGGCCCCCACGCCGACAAACATCTCGTCGAACTCGGAGCCGGAGGCGTAGTAGAAAGGCACGTCTGCTTCTCCTGCCACTGCTCTGGCGAGCAGAGTCTTACCGGTACCTGGGGGGCCTACCAGCAGGACGCCTGGAAGGGGGAAATGTAGAGGAGAAATGATTATAGAGGTGTAGTACTGGGTCTCATTGACTATAATCTCACGTCACCAGACATTCCACCTCAGAGAAAAGCCTGGTATTCATTCCAAACTGGCCCGTGTGACCTGGTCTAGACCACACCCTGTTAGTTTCCCCAATCCCCATTTAAATGCTGAATCGAGTATAACTACTAGTTTAGTCTCGCCAGTCGCTACGAGTTGGAATAAAAGATGGATATACCAAACAAGCTATTCCTATAAGCTAAACTACGCCAAGGGTTTTATTGGGTAGGCCCTAAAATTATGATTCCCTTGATCGCAGGGAATTATTTTGGGTGATACCGGCACCCTTGGTTCCGGCTGCCTGATGACGTAAAGTTATTTCCGCACCTGACCGGATCAGAAACCTGAAAATGGTATTGATCCCAAGCTACATTGACTAACGTAGAGTAGAACATGGGTCAGCAGTGGCTTAGGAGGTAGAGCGGTCGCTTGGGAAACGGAAGGTTCCCGGTTTGATCCCCGGTTCCTCCTGAGTTAGTGTAAAAGTGTCCTTAAGCAAGACGTTTCCTCAGCTGTCAGTGTGTGAATGGGTGAATTTAATGCACATTGTAAAGCACTTTGGATAAAGGCGCTATATAAATGCATCATTACCATTTGTGTATACATTTTAGGTGACTTTAGTAGGAGAATTATAAGTTTTGGTATTCTGAATTTAAGTACGTCAGAGTTTTCCTATGTCTGGCCGTGTGCAAGAAAATATTACAGTTAAATAAATATTTTTATTTTTAACACATTGCATGCCAGTCGCGTAGATCTACGCGAACCTATTTAAAGCCGCAGCGTGCCAGTCGCGTAGATCTACGCGAACCGCCGATTCCCATGTTAAGTGCCCCAGGTGCACTTTCCGAATTTTTTTGATCCATTTCCGTTTTTTTCATAACGGAATTATTCGGGTTCCGGTTTTTTCGATCGTATCCGCTTCCTGTCTGGGATCCTGTTTAAAACTCGATTTTCTCTGGTTGTTGTTTTTCTCCTCGCTGATCACTGTTTATGGTTGATCGGCTGTAGCTTCAAGATGGCGGCACGGATTTGGAAACTGTTTTCGCTCGCCGTTTCTCACGGATCCGCTGTGTGTTTAGAACCAAATGAACGCGCACTTTTAACTTATTTAGCGAGGTCTGTGGCGACATGAAAAAAACTAAAAAACAACAATAAAACGCTGGCACTGGTGAGTACATTATGAGATTAAACTCTGGCATGGAATGTGTTAATGTAAGTTTTTTCTAAATTTTTCTAAATACAAATGTACCAATTTTTCGAAATTGATATTTTAAAATCACAATCACACCTTTCCACAAGCACAGATGTTAAGATAATGGGCACAAAGGACCTGTACCTTTAGGCAGCTTTCCTCCAAGGACTGTGAACTTCTGCGGGTTCTTGAGGAACTCCACGACCTCCTGCAGCTCATTCTTGGCCTCCTCCACGCCTTTGACGTGCTCAAACGTCACATTCTTCACCTGGACGGGGTCCACCGCCGAGTCCAGGCCTGGGGTGGTTCGGAATCGCACTGTGCAAAATGGTTAGGTTAAAGTTCGAAATCACACCGCATTGGCACAGTTAATGAACTCAACATAGCACATACATTACGACTCGTATTACCAGTGGGTTACTGAGAATATACAACCAACAGTTAATACTAATTAGCTAAAGTCAGGATTGTTTTTAAGCCTTCAGCAATACACTTGGCATGGCTTTGCTATAAGAAGCTTGGCTTTATATTCTGCAAAAAAATCCATTCATCTTAATTTCACAGGGTTTAGCAGGCAACAGCTAAGAAGCCTGTTTTCCAGGAGTACAAGCATGTGTGGGGTGAGTACCGTAGGTGTTCTGACATGAAATCAATAAGCAGCGTCGAATAGGAAAAGGAGCCTTTACCCGATAGAAAGGGCGTCTTGGAGATCCCATAGATTCCGAGCAACAGCAACACCAGCAAGATGAGGCGTGTCCTCCTCACAGAATCTACACAGTGGGATAGAAGGGAGACATTGGACTTCAACCCTATATACTTTGTTTAGTTTACCGGAGTCATTTTTCAGTTTCATGAGCAACATACACTCAGTATTCTCCCCATCTGCTTCAAGTTTCAATCAGTCATAGACCCCCCCCCCCCCCCTCCACCCCAACCCACACCCTCCCGGTCTACAAGCTTTCTGTTGTTAGTTGTAGCCACATGATTTGCTTTCTGGCGAAGAAGACTGCATACATTGTACATAATAAAATTACCTCTGACCGTATATTCACCTATTCACCTACATATTACCAGATATAACACAATAGTCTTGCAGAGGTGTACATCTCGAGGGCCATCACAAAATACCTTGGGTGCGTTGGGTTAGGGACTGGGCTTTCAAGAAGCCCTCAGCAAAGCCGCCTTTGAACGCATCCTGATGCCCGTCTGGTATGTTCTTGTTTTTCAGCAGCTTGTCCAGAAACTCCACTTCCATGCCCTTGTCGCGTGACAGGAAACCCTGAGGAACAAGACCTGATGGCTTACAAATACAGCCTGTGCGATCCAGTGACCTTAGTCTTATGAGCCAAGGGACTCTGAATAGGGTCAACATTTTATATGCAATAAGAAATTGAAGTGGCCAATGTTTAAAAAGTACCTTACCTTCATGAAAAATGGTGTAAAGCTGTCCGATTCCACTGGGCGCTCAAAGCCTCCCTGAACTCGTCTTTTAGTCCTCAGAGTTTTGAATCCTCTGCTCTGAATCAACACTTGAGGTGCGCAGTGAGAAGGGTGGACACAAAAAAACCAATACAAAATATTTTTCACTACAGGATATCACCATGTCTGAATTAATTACAAATCAATGCAGTTTAAGTCTGTAGCTATGGTACAGTAGGAAAACAACACAAAATGTGTAATAATGAGAATTATGCCCAACACTTGACGTCCTTCCAGTAGTGCTGTTTGAGTGTGTCACATTCAGAACAGAATCCAGGGATTACCAACCAATGAATTTCTAAAGACCGATATTGATAAAACCACAAAATGCACATTACTTGGTAAGTACTGGAGGTCTGTGCA
Organism: Gymnoscopelus braueri; assembly: GCF_963280865.1. Lineage (NCBI taxonomy): Eukaryota > Metazoa > Chordata > Actinopteri > Myctophiformes > Myctophidae > Gymnoscopelus > Gymnoscopelus braueri. Next base: position 20,205,590 of record NC_137611.1, on the reverse strand, counting down.
GATAGACTGAAGAGGTGAGGGGCTCTGTCTACAGAAAGCATGGGGCATCGGGCCACTGGAAAACCCTAAAATGAGAGAAACCAGAAGAGTTTAAATCACAGCACTGGAGAACCCTAAAATGAGAGAAAACAGAACAGACTAAAGCCTAACTAATTTGTAGTCCGTTGTATGGCATGTTGCTTGCCAAAAAGTACAGATTCTACCCTTGCATGATGAAGTATAAATTACAAGATGAATTGAATAGCCTGTTCCTTGGCTTGGGCTGTGTCCGCTAGTATGACTGGATTTCTAATCCAACTGATAAGGCTCACCAACAGCAGGCTCATAAAAACATCTTCTCTTTAGGTATAATACAGCATATATTTCTGACTTTTTCTTGATTCATATTTGATCAGCACTCCCTAAATCATTTTAATGGTATATTTTGTGTCAAACTGTTGATTTATTTAATATATAGCCGTGTAATACGCAATGGTAATTAACTTACAGCGATAATGCCATTATTGACAAATAAACCTCTTCAGGGTGATTAAGACCCCTCTACAGTACATCACCCTCTTGGGGCTCAGTATTATTTTTCCCACAGTCTCACCATGCTTGTTGTGGAAGAAGGAGTTTGAGGAGAGGTGGGAGGTCCTCCACGCCATGTGGCTGCCACTGGGGTTGGACAAGAGTGACGCCTCCTGTTGGCTGAGGCGAGGAAACATATTCTTCACCATCTCATCCAGCTGACGCACTCCGATCTCAGAGATGCCCAGCTCCCGCATGTTCAATGTGGGCTACACACACACACACACACACACACAAATAGGGTTGTCACAATTACAAAGTTTAAGCAGACAAATAATTGTGATTAACGATTTAATTGTGTTTTTGGCATTGAACATTGGAACACATGAATATATATATATTTTTTCTGTCCTTTTAGGCTTCATAATAAAAAATTGCACAGATCAGATGTGACAAATAACTTAAATATACAAAGAAATTACTGAAAAAATGTAAACAGCAGATTATTTGGGGGGGAATGTTCAACAATTGCCATATGCAAAGTAATTGTGATTATCTCAAATAATTGAAATTAGACGATTATGTAACAGGCCTACGCACAAACACACAAATTAACATTCAAACTGATTGTTATTACACAGAGTTTGCTAATGAGCAACTTTTTTTATTCTGTTCCATGAGGGTTAAAAGTTAAATCCTATATTAGTGTGTGTGTGATGTGTGTGCACGTGACGTGTGTACTGTACCTCTGTGCTTTGTAATTCTGACTCCAGGGAATGTTCCTTGTGCTTGCATGGTTTGGTGCAGGGGCTGCTAGTGCTACTGCTCGTTCCCACAGAGCTCTTGAGGGAATGCAGGATGTTGATGAAGTGGCTTAGGGGGACAGTCACCTGTGTGTATACACAGGCAATTCAGTGAGTACCAGCAACCAAGCATCACACAATACAGTGGACTGCATATACATCTAGATAGAACAATCACATTATTTCAAAAGTCCAGGTCCCAAAGGTCAAAGTAAGGAGCAATATCTAATCCAAGCTATCTGTAATTAATCTAAATAGGCAATGCCTTCACATTGGCATCAATACACAAGTTCAGCTCAGTCAGTGCTTGGGTATAGGTAAGGTGAATGTTGAGAGTTTGATACCAAATCAAGGAGAAATCAAGGAAAAATGACAATCAAGAATGTCCTCAAGGAGATGTGGTTGAAATCAAGGAAACTCGTGCGGAATCAAGGAGGGTTGGCAGCCCTGTGTTATATAATCAATGTCAGTTCCACCCAATCTCGCCACCAAGTAGCAACTTCACTTAAAGTGGTTGCTGAATGCTGAATGAAGAAGACATGTGATGATGAGTGCAGACTAGACTAGAGGATGAGGATGCAATGGATCAACGTCGGTCACGAAGCCGCCAACTGACGCAGTTCAAGTTCTGCTCAAGAATGCAACAGTAAAGCGTCTAAGCTAACGAGTTAGCAGGCCGCTCAGTGTTTATAAACAGCTAAAGTCGACAGCCACACTGTATGAAGGTCTTCTGACATTACTTTAGAATCATTTACACAACACAACGTCTCTTCTCAGGTCAAGAACAACCAGGGGACGAATGTCAGAGCAGCTTGTAAACAAACAAGCTAACGTTAGCCATGTTAGACCAAAACAAAACTATATCACTTTGTTTCTTACCTGTGGCTGGACTGCCGTTGAAAGGGAAAACATGTTTTATTTGTCAGTAACTAGGTTGTTGTCAGTTATATGCATTAATGTGATAAAGACACACGTTCGTTCACCATCCACTAGCTACACTTTAGTTAATATTGAATGTGTTGACACTGACAGGGTGAGTGCTAGTAAACTGACCACCAGTACCAAGTAGTGTTGCCAGGTTGTGTGAGAGAAATAAGCCCAAGAGAAGCGACATGAACCTATTTGAAAATCAACGTTGTGAGCTTGTAGATCTGCTATTTTCAAAAACTCTTGCAATAAAATGTGGAATATTTGGAATATTTTTGAAACATTAACAACTCAAATGCTTCATGGCACAAAACATTTTCATGAAAATATTTGAGAACCACTGGTTAAAATAATAATTAAACATTTTGGAAGCAAGTCTAAATAAGCAAGTAAACTTCAGAAAACAAAGCCCAAAAAAACGCAACCCGCAGACTGGCAATTTTTACAATAAATTTAACAGAAAAAGAAGCCCAAAGTCGCTTATAATAAGCCAACATGGCAACGCTGTCCACAGGCAAGACATGGCACTTTCGGTTGTTGTGGACTTAGATTGGTAGATTAAGATCAATTCACTTTTCAGGTTGCTGATCCGGTCTGAGTTTAGAGCGGATACGGAAACGGGGCTTGCATGTATGTGTACGTATAATTACCGGATACAACAGGCGGGCTCTAGACCGGATCAGAATGGTTAATTTGGAATAGATTTCCCCCCCGCCGTACGTGTGAAAAGTCTGGTTGTTTTATGTATTTGTTTGCCAGCCCAGGGACAATGCACGCCAATCAACATTTCAGTTTCCACATTAATGTAAATGTCCCACAGTTTAGCTAAGAGCTCATTTTGAGCTGTAGTACTTGGGTGCAGGTTGCTTATAAAATCTAATAATGCATGACTAATTTGCAATGGGAATTAATGAACTAGTCAAATAAAACAATGTGATGTGTACTAGGTGTGAGATTAACTTGTATTGTGGTATTGCTATATCAAAATAATTATAAATCTAGTGTATTTGCAGGGGGAATAAATTAAGTTAACTGGTCAAATAAAACAATGTGATGTAGCCTACTATATGGCTATAGGCATGTGTACATTTCAATAGACACTTGAAATGTCATTTCTGATATTCCAAAAGCTAGAGAAAATCACAATATAATGAGGTCACAGTTAAATAATATCAAATGGCAACCAGCAAGAAGTCTTTTCAGAAAGAAAATGTAAATACAAGACAAGAAAATGTGTTCTCTGTAATATGTTTATTGAATGTGAAATTACATGGGTTTTTCTTTTTCTCTTGAATATATTGCTATAATTATATAGTCATATTCTCAGGATATACTGTATAATGCACCATAGGTCTACTTACTGTGCCTCCATAAATGTATGAACATATATAAATAAAGACATTTTAGCAACTAAGCTCTTGGCATGCTACTTGAGAATACATACCAATATAGAAAAAATATCCCAAAATCATTGTGATTAAAAAAACAAAACAAATTAAGAAACAAGAATATCAGGAACCCTGCATGACACTTATTTAAAGAGTGACATTTATGGGACATTGAACATATTAATAAATATATATATATTTTTAAACCAACAAGAACATCATTATAAATTTTATCTCTGAAATGTCCATTTGGTCCAAACAAAATAAATCCATGTTTGAGCATTCCAAACAGTGAAAATAAAAAGGCTAAAGTTCCTTTTCTATGGGTTGTGTGTAAAGGATATTTATCAAAAACTGTGTGCTACACAAGAAACATACAAGTAACATTCAGAATAAAATATTGAATATTTTCTATGAAGTGCACACTACTGTACATAATAAATATGTAACTAAATCATTTGTGAATGTCACTGCGCAATAAGGCTACCTGCTAATGGCTATGCTATGAACATGGCATATTTCAGTGAAAAGTTGACTCAGCGATGGAACAGAAAACCCTTAAGAAGTAAGTGACAGATGAGAGATTATCACCTCATGTTAGGCTTATTGCACCAACTTCAAGTAAGTACCTACATGTTTTTTAAATGTTCAGATTATAAACCATGTCTGGAGACAGTCACCTTAAACACTAGGTGCTAAATTATATTGCTAAAACTCCCTTTAATTCTTTATCTCAATACATTAATCTGTTGCAAATTCTCCATCCTGCTACTGTAGTGCCCAGTGAATCCCCATCAGTAGTGTAAAAAAAAACAAAAGTAGCGGGGCAACCTTCAAACAAACTGCTTCACACATGAGCAGCATTCATGTTGTAACTGATTCAGACATTCCTTAAGACATTCAGCTGATTTTCCTGGGAAGAGAGAAAAGTTGAAGCAAAGTCAGTGCTTGTTTTCATTGTTTTTGGGGTATTGGAGTTGTGACAACCAACAGTACATTCAGGATGATAGACCACACCTAAAGACCACGACTGCTAACCAACTCTCCCCCCATTACACTAATAACGATAAGCATATATACTGTATGCTGTTAGTCAGTGTGCTCCAGTATCTAACTCCCCTCCCCTCCACCCCCAACTTTCTTTCTTTTTTTACTCCTGGACTCCCAGGCTTTCATCACCTAACCACAAATATTCTTACCAGAGCCAAACAATAAATAACCTCAAAACTACAACAAGGTGTGGTCTATACCTTAATAGGTTTGCTAGCATTTGACGTTGACATTTTTCTCACCTCCTTTTCCGCTGTAAATAAAGTTGGACTAGCCAATGGGCAACCAGAGGCCAGACTGTAGTCAACACCACTGTGACTGGAGAGAAGTGAAAAGGCCACCAAGATGGTCTCTGGAACTACAGAACATACAGTGTATCAAATTAGTGAAAATCTGTTTCTGTTCTGTTTCCTAACCCTACATTAAACTGCATCACAAAAAACACATTAGGTGAAGAGGGGGTGATTCACATACAGACCTTCCGTACAAGGGATAGATGGTCTTCCTGTCTTGGCGAAGGTGAGCTTGACTGAAAAAAAGAAAAAGTACAAACGATGTTGAAATAAAACTAGGAGTTATGGAGACTACCATCCATTGTATCCCTACATGTATGTAGTTAAAGTGCACACATTTTCAGCATGTCAGGAAATCCATCCATCCATCCATCCATATACACTCACCTACCCACCCATCTTAGAAGACTGCAATCAATGGCTTGCAAATTTTGCCAAAAAGGTTAATTCTAAACCCTGTGTTTGTCCAGACACTGGGACTGACACAAAGGTGACAGCAGTGACTATCAAAGAGAGGTCCATGGCCCCAGGAGGGCCACCAGGGGGCGCTAAATGGAAAGGAAATTAACCTGGCACCCCTACTGTGGTCATGTCATTATTGTCAACATTTTTCAAAACATTTCAAACATTTAACAAGCTCATGAGCTTGCAGATCACCTATTTTCACTATCTTCGTTGTGTAAAAAAAAAAGAGGCATTTCACAATAGAGGGGCCTGTAGCAAGAGGCTATGGCTATTTGGGGGTCATTGGCATGGAAAGGTTTGGGAAGCCCTGACCTGTGACACTGTCAACACCTCCAGGGTGTGCAGACGGTGAAGCACATGAGCCATGTCGTCCTGGAGCCTGAGCAGAGCCACGGCGATCTGCTCATTGATGTCCACCCCGGCCACGCTCCCTGAGCGTCTGCTCTGTGCAACACTGCAGCAGGCGGCTTCTACGTTGACAGACAGCAGAGAGCCACAGGCAACTCTTGGGGACAGGGACCCTGAATTAGTGGGGAAAGTAAGTGTTTGAAATGCAAACTGTTCAGAGCATAACAATGTATTTCAAAAAAAGAAAAAAGGTAACGGTTCCGTGCAAAAAATATGTGCAAATACACACATGAAGTGCCCTGAGAGACATGAATGAGAATTCCATTGAAACATTATGTAGGGAGATTGTTGGGATGGAGATGGGACCAGGGAGGGCGATGTTGAATTGAATATTTGTATTGAAATTTTGAAAGTGCACAGTGCAACAATTTAAAAACACCAAAATGGATAAAAGCACCAAAAAGCCTGAGGCTTGTTTCCATTGTGGTCCATTTAAACAATCAAAGCTCAAACAGCTAGACAAACAACGCCGATTTTAGGTCAGCTTTAAACTTTCATGGGGAATTTCAAGATTTCAGGGCTGCTGAAATCTGTGTATGTCTCACCTCGCCCTCTCCTTGACAAGGAAGTAGTGGGTGGGCCTGTACTGCTAAGAACTTCAAGAAAGGGGTCTCCCAGACGTGTTAGATCCTTCCCTCCATTCATCATCGTCTTGGTTTCAATCCAGAGGCCCCTTTGTCTCACAGTGGGCGCTCTGGAACCAGGTGACTGGACCAGCCCCTTGGCACAAAAAGAAGGGAGAAATACAAGCATTGGTCTGAACTGTCATAAACAAAGCAATATAGTAGACAGAAAATAACCACAACTTCATTTCAGAATTGTATAGCATTCTCTAACATCTGGATATACAGTATGTATACCTCTTCCATGGCTAGATGTTCCATCGAGTCACAGAATTCTTCATTATCTGAGTCTGTGGATCTGTGGTTCTTCTCTGGAAAGACATGACCTGAGGGGTACAGAGCACGCCATCGATACAACATTAACAAGACAGGGTCTAATAAAGGCGTGGCCTCCCAGTGGATCTCTGACGTCACGTTGATGACATCATATTGATGATGTCAGTCTCTCTCAAATATGGAGGATCTGAGATGATAAAGTCACAAAATCTGCACAATATTCACACAAACAAACAAAGAATATCCACAGTTTGCGATGAAATATTGAAGGATTGGCAGCGGACAGACAGACAGACAGACAGAGAGACAGAGAGACAGAGAGACAGACAGACAGACAGACAGACAGACAGACAGACAGACAGACAGACAGACAGACAGACAGACAGACAGACAGACAGACAGACAGACAGACAGACAGACAGACAGACAGACAGACAGACAGACAGACAGACAGACAGACATTTCGCCCCCTAGGAGCAATGAAATTGTACACTTGTACACTGCTTTAAAACACTTTACATGAATGTATACCCATGATATTATGTCTATGTATATTAACTTTGAAATAAAGTCTATATTTTCAAGTTTTCAAAGTGGGAATTTCTAATATCCGGCATTATAGATGCTAGATACTGGGGGTGCCTGAGGAAGAGCTTTATGCTTGAAATGCGTCGATTGCATCTGAAGCCTATGTCTTTTTTCTGCATGCCCTTTAACCACCTCAAACCTGGCATCCCTACAGTACTGTTGGGCATGTGAAAATAGGTGAACATTTCCAAAATGTTTCCAAATAGAAGCAAAAATAGCACTAGTCTACAGTATACTGTAGCACTAGTCTAGATCTACAAGATATACAAGAGAATAGCAGATCATCTATTTTTGCTATTCGTTGTATCACAAAATATAGATATTAAGTGGTTTAACATGTTTTATCTACTGTATGTGCTATTGTGAGTGACATTAAACGTATGTATTATATGGCTACATAATGTATAGTCATCCGTTGTTACAACCTGTCAAAACATTTCTTCCTCTCCCTCGTTGCAACACCTGTTACCAGCTCATACGTTATTACCTATATTTATGGTTTATGATTGCAAATCCTGCCTCGTGCTCAAACACAACAGTTGAATAACAGCATAATATAAGTAATACAAGAAGATAACACAGTAAAATCATACGGGAGAATTTTGCCCGACCGTTTTCTTACCTTTATTATGATGTTATGACATCCTAGGACGAGGGGTACAGTACAGAAATTTCATAATTCAATAACGGGTTCGCCGCAGTTAAAACCCTTTTACGTTTTTTTCGTGAGAGATCTGATGTTTATAGTGACACAACACTATACAACGTGTCGCTCTTGAATGTCCCTCACCGTAAGCCGCGCTTTTGCAACACTTCCGGTCAGGCCATATAGGCGTGGGTTTTTAACTGCGGCGGACCCGTTATTGAGTTATGAAATCTCTGTACTGTACCACTCGTCCTAGGATATCATAAAATCATAATAAAGGGCAAAATTCTCCTTTAAACTCAGAGTGTAAACATTTACCTAAATGGACCCGTACAAGAATTAAATGAGCACCAATGATTTTACTGTGCAGTAAATCGACAAATGAGTCCATAATGACAGAAAAATGTGCCAGACATGAATTGACCAATCACTGACTTCTGTAAAAGGCCAGCCAATCAGAGGCTTACTTGAGATTTTCTCTGACAAAACCCGGACATGATGACTTGTGATTCAGACCCATGGCTGCCGGAATTGACGACATAAGACGGTGAGTGAGTCTGACCATGTGAGACTACAACGGTGTCTTACCTCTGAGGTGTCCGTTGAGGTGCCTGTAGGAGGTTCTCTCAGCACAGGACTCCACAGAGCAGGCTAGCTCCTCCTCCTCCACCTCACTGTTGAGAGAGCTGTGGGTCCCGTTGGTCACAGAGGACACGCTAGGCTCCACACTGCTGCTGGAATCCCGGGTGTCAAACCTCCACCCCCTGTTCTCCATTACCAGCCTCGGGTCAGGACCCCTCCTCCGCTCTGAGCCAAGAGAGATGGGGTGTGGGGTGGGGTGGAGACATGGGACAGAAAGACGGGAGAGTGGATGAAAGAGTGAGGGACAGATGGATTGGGAAAACATGAAATTAAGATAAGATGGAGAGAGACAAAGTGACAGGGATAGAGGTGGAGAGTGATCGAGAAAGAACATTGTGAGTTAGTTTTATCCGTGAGATTTACGTCCTACCTGGGATTCAAATCCCCGTCTCCTGCTCAGGGGCCAAAATCTCAACTACGAAAAAGTTTTTATTGAAGCTTTAACACCCCTTCAAACATAGTGCCACATGAGGATTATATATTCACACAGGATCCGTCATGTGTCGGTGCATCAAAGTAAACAGTTGTCAAAACAACAGCAGTGCCTTCTCTCTGGCACGATGATGAAACTAATCAACTAGCTATTCTCAGCACGTCACATGAAAAAAGGAATCATAGGACAGATGTGTCCGGTTGAAGTCAAGTGTCAGTGCCAAGCATGAGCAATGCCAGTGATATGAAATGACTAACGGTGGAAAAGATATGATTTACTGCTTTGATGCCTGGTGTTCATCTTTTTGGCCCTTTGTCTAACAACCCGGTTGAGATATGGCCATGCCTAGATTCTAGAGTCTTTTTATGTCCTGATTTACTTCACAGTTCTATTTTTTTATGTCTACCGCCCGGTTTGCACTTTGTCACGGTGTCACCTGCTGAAAATATCAGATCTAGATCGGCTATATTCGGCACAAGAACCCTTCATAAGAGGATGAAAGGCAGTTTATCTTGTTTCATAGCCTGAAGTAACTCTTTGACGCTATCGTTTGGCGTTTCTGCATGTGTGTGTGTGTGTGCGTGCGTACGGTATGTGTGCTACCGCTCGCCAATCCTAACACCACACAACACCTACAACTACAAGCGGTACCTTGTTCATCCTCCTCTTCCTCCTCGTCTTCATCATCAGTATCATCCTCTTCCTCCTCCTCCTCTTCTTCCTCCTCATTCTCCCATTCACTACTTTCCTCCTTGCTTTCCGCTTCACTATTCTCTTTCTCCTGGCCTCTGTCATCTGTCATGTCATCATGACCACTGGTCTCTTTAGGCATCCCTGTGGGGTTTTGAATATCTTCCCACAGATCCCCATAGCCTGAACAGTGAAGGAAACGCTCTCTGTCACCCCGCACGACTTAGGAGCCTATGCATACCTCACCGCACGAGTGTGTCCCTCAAAAGAAAAACGATCCGATTTCAGCTCAGAATCAGCAATTTTCGTTGAGGGATGGCGTCGTGCGATGGAGTATAACATATTTGGCTTTTGCAGTGTTTTCTTTTTGTTTAGCTACACAGCATCTAAGATCTACAGGGATGCCACTCACAGTGTTTACTACACCACAGGTTCTCAACGTGGGGTCCGGGGACTACCAGGGGTCCTTAAGGGGGTTCCAGCAGGTCCCCAGCTAAATGATTGATAGTTAGGAACCAAATGGACACTTACAGGTCCGTAACTCTGAGAGTGAACCCTTACGGGTCCATTTGGTTCCATTTGTAAAATCTCTTCAGTTGAATTGGCCCACAGGGTTGTGTAGATTGGGGTCCCAGAGATAATGATCATATCAAATGGGGTTCTGTGGCCTAATGCCGATCAAATTGGGAGTCCTTGAAACTGAAAAGGTTGAGAATCACTGCACTACACAACACTATAGGGTTGACACGTTCAGCGTTCAGCAGTTTGCAGGCTGGACCACACTTTGACTGACTGTCTGCTGCAACCACACGACAAAGCACCGTCCCACGGGAGCAACAAGCGTCAAACTCTGGACTTACAGGGAAGCACGTGACACTGAAACCACCAGACTGTACAAGAAATATGATTATACAAGACTTTCCCCATGTCCTCAGGGTGCAAGCTGTGAACTGGCATCAGACTAAAAAATCAAGGTCAAAGATAGAGCGCGCGCCCTAATTGCTTTTGCCTTTGTCCGCGTTTTGCCGACATAATGAAAGGCAAATGAAAGCATTTTAAGTCATGTTCAAAGCTTGCAGACTGTGGGACATAGAAGCAGCAATGAACTGAACTCCATCTACTCTACAGTTTACAACAGCCATCACCAAAATCCGAAAACTTGCCTTCCATTATTGGTTTGTATGGTTCTAGAACTTGCCACATGATACCTGGTGATGAAAAGACACATGCGGGATAATTCTCACAACAAATCATCTCCATGGCTAAAAAAGACGATGAACAGCAACAACAATGATACGCTCTACTACTGTACGCCCCATTTCAGCAGTTGTTGTTACTGTAGATATCTATTTCACTCCACTTTCAACCTGGCGTCCCTACCCTGGGCATGTCATTTATAGGCAAAAAATGTACACCCCCCCCCTTTTTTTATGTTATATAGGGCTTAAGTGGTTATGGTGCTGTCCATTATAGTGCAGGCATTAAAGGGTTGTATTTTCGATTACACACCAGCGCAATCTTCAAAGGGCCTGGTGAAGGGTCTCTTGTCCACTTCATTTTCTTCCTCTTCTAGTGTACCTGACTCGTCCTCTGTGTAAAAGGTACCTAGTTTCTCCACCAGATCTGACACTTCATCTGAGATAGGTATAGTCTCCAGTATCTGAAGAAGCACAGAAATGACAAGATTTGTGTTACTTAATTTTGTTGCAGGGAGAAAAAAAAGAGAAATATTAAAGATGTAGAGGTACAGTACATAAGAAGACACCGACACATCAGTAGGAATTTCTTGGAAATTTAAAGGAATCTGAGAAAATCAGAAGGGGCAAATGAATGAGACCATAAAGACAGGGGGGGTTGAGGGGTTGCCAGGGGGTCCCCAGCAAAATGAGGAACAGTGTAAACACTTCTGCAGTATTTTACTTTTTTTACCGGCTATTATAAAAAAGCTGATCTATAAGCTTTCAACGTGTTGCAATGCGAAGAGATGTGAGCTTGTAAATCAGCTATTTAAAAAAAACTTGTGTAAAAAAGTCTTCCCTTATGGGTTTCCCCGATGTGGCACAAAGTATTTTCAAATGGGACTCCATGGCCAAATACATATCACTTTGGGGTTGTTGACATGGAAATGTTTGAGAACCACTTTTTGCTTTCTTTAATCGTTCTCCATAAATTATTATTGATGAGCTTATTGAGGCTACTATGTAAAAACAAGCTCTATTCAAAGCAATAAACCCAGGGCCAATTCTTACTTTACATACAGAATGACAATCCATTTCCATTTCTACATCACATCAGTATGATGATGAGTGATACCAACCCCACACCTCATTCTGTCTACTACTACGGTTAGCATTTGCCAATTGTAGTGCACTTAAACACAGCGTTTCATTAAATTGCTCATATATCAAGTTTGAGGTCTTATTTGGGATACGCTTTAAGACTGGGGCTTAACAACATAATGTATAATGCATGTACAGAGATGCACGGTGTGCAGTCAACTGAGAAAGTACCAGGACACATTGTAATAGCAGGCACCGAGAAGAATCAAACAGACTTTATTTCCTCCTGGAAATAAGTTCACAGTTCTCAGATTCACAGTAAGCTGCACTCCCTTCTCCATGCTGGTGCAAATACTCTTCACTCTTTTTGAAAATTTCTGAAAGATTCTGGAAAAATCTTATTTTTATTTTTTATTTTCTGAAAATCTTTTGAAAGATTTTTTTTGAGGAAAAATGAATTTTAAATAAAATAGATAATTTGTAGGAGAGGTTAAGAAACACAAAATGTGTGTTTGGGAAACAAACACTGGTCTAAACCAAACAAAATGCAGGTATTTTCACTCCACTGGTCCACAGAAAACTAATTGTGTATCGTCTATGTCGAGTGGAAACCTCATGTTCAAAACAGTTACTTTTCAGGATTCAAATTTCAAAAATAACAAAAGTAGCAGATCAAGCTCAAGCTCAAAACGCATCGCTTTGCACCGCGTTTCGAGCTTGTAGATCTGCTACTTTTGATGCTTTTGTGTCACGTTGTAGTATGACCAAGTAGGGCATTCATTTACTAAAAAAAACACAAAAAGTTAAAATATGGAGATAAGAGGTTTATGCCCGACAGCAACGATATAGGGGAAGGAGAAGGAGACACAGGCGAGCCTCTGCCTGTACCAGTTAACAATAATAAAGTAGAAAATTGGAGGATTGTTTGTTTGTCTCTAAATCTGATTTTCATTCGGGGGGACTTACAAGCTGGATGTCCTCGATGTAATTCATCATGGCTTCCTCCTTTGTTATATTCCCCAATGAATTCCATGCGTCCCTGGCAACACAAATGGGCAAACAACACTTGAGAGGAATGTGAAACACATTGTAACAATGAAGTCTACACAAACTATATCTATCTATGCATTACTGTAGGATTTTACTAAATGTTTTAATATTAGCTATTGTCATTAATGAAGAAAAATCACAGGACCTTCATCAAGAGTCTTCTAGACACACTTAGATGAAGGTCTAGAGGGACTGAAATGTCAGTGTTTAAGTGTTGAAAAATGTGATGCTGCTGAGGAAGAGCAGTGTGCGGGATTTTTCTTAATTAATGGTCATGTGACTGATACTGTCCAACGCACCTGCATCTGAACTAATTGGATGTGCGAATATTTCCTTTAAAAAGAATATTAGCTATTGTGACGGAACACTATGACATGGTATCCAAATCCAAATGTATCTAGAGGGGACAAGCGTGCGTGCGTGCGCGCGCGCACACACACACACACACACACACACACACACACACACACACACACACACACACACACACACACACACACACACACACACTATCGGAAGGTGAAGGCTGTGCAGAAAACAGAGAAATATAATCCATGAAGATCTAACGCCACAAAATGTCACACGTCAAACGAGAGCAAGGACGAAGGCGTTTCAGTTTACATGACATACTGTAGCTTATTGTGTGGTGTCCAAGGTTCTGTGTTATGTCCTCTGATAATATTGGCCTCAGTTATGTTATATTTAGAACTTAACAGCGGTGTGAACAACCACCGTCACAATGGCATAACATACCAAACATCCCCATTTGTTTAAAGCGCAATATACCTCATATAAATAATTAATAAGGAAACTTTATTCCATTTCCTTGCCTTACCTGGTGTGGCTCCAGGCAAAAAAGATAAATCTGTTTTTAGACTTGTCCATTTTTTCTCTGTACCTCATTGCTTTATTTTCCCTCTCTCTGTATCAAATGTTCAAAGGGCTGCTGCTGCGCTAACTATGCCTGCTTTGAAGTGCTCTTGCTGTATCAGGTCTACTCCGTGTAGAACTATATATGGTGTAGCCTCTACACTGTGAAATCCTCAGGGTTCATTTAACTCAGAGTGTGTACAAAATGGAACCAAATGGACCCATAAGGGTTACTCAGAGAGTGTACCAAAAAAAGTGAAAAAAAGGCAATGCTCATGGACTATACACAGTGCATAGAGGAGGTCTTCGTGATGCCGCGTTCTCCTGATCAATGACTTCTTTTTCTCTTGCGTCTCAGTCTTCTTAAAGGTCCATTTGGTTACATTTCATACACTCTCTGGGTTAAATGAACACTTTTACAGTGTGCTAATATACCATGAATGTTAAGTTTGGTAATAACACAGTGATGCACAATGGGCACACCAGCAAGTTACCATTTAGCTTTCCCACGGGAGTCCCAGAAGCCGTTGGGTCTGCGGATGTTACAGGGTCCCAGGGTAGCCTGCTTGTAATAGCTATAAAACATCAGCATCATGTCATCCGAAGGCTGAAAGGGACCTGAGAAAGTGGGGGGAACACAGAAACGGATACAGAGTATAAGTGGAATGGATACTTGAGCAGACTCGGGCAGGGCCAAAGAGTTATTTTTTTGATAATATTGTTTTTGTGCTGAATAACAGCAATTGTGTAGGTATTTGAGCTACAGTATTGTTCAGAAAGGGATCTATGATATCTAAGGTCCCGCACACTGTCTGGAACTTGCTGAAAGGATGCTCTTTATTCATTTGACTGATGCACCTGCCCTATGCACCTGTCACTAACCTTTGAGGTGTGCATCGGAAGCTACAGTATTGTAACATGACTGGGTGGGGTGTGCATTGGGGAGAGGAAAAACTTCTCAGCATTGTTTTATTGACCGTACTTTATGTTGTTGTTTACTGTGATTATGTTGTTTGTGGCAGGAATTTATGTGCTGTGCTATGCATGTTATGTTATGAGTTATTCTGTGTAAAAGCACCAATAGGAACATCTGCAGAGAGCATGTACCTCTCCCCTCTGTGCTCCTTAGATTAACCCATTAAAACAGGGAAAGCCTCTGTGTCATTTTAGATTTTAGCGTGGGCTATTCAAAAATAGCAGATTTACAAGCTCACAGCATGTCACTTCTTGCCGCGCTCCAAGCTTGTACATCTGCTATTTTTGAACATTTTTTAAAATTCTTGAAAGTGTTTCTTGAATAATTTTGAGTAATTTTGACATACGAAAAAGTGTGAGAACCAATCATTTATTCCTATTGAAAGCTGTTGTCATGGCTCTTCCTTCAAAGCAGAAACCCACTGGTTCCACAGTGTGATAGTTGGCAGACTTGAGAAATCTATGAATCAATGTAGCATGAGCTTTATCAACATTCACAGTGCCAGGCCAGCCAACAATTTAAGTGGTTTCACACCATAGAGCAGAGCAGAATAGAATATAAAGTAATAGAATAGAATAGAATAGAATAGAATAGAATAGAATAGAATAGAATAGAATAGAATAGAAAATACAATAATAGAATAGAATAGGCTGCCGTTAGTTACCATCCTCAGGTAAACTCCGGATTACTCTAACTGCGGCATCAAATTTCGCCTCCAGGCTGGTGTATTTGTCCACCTGCGCCATGCCGTCCTGTCCCAGAAAGGATGACATCTTCACATCTAGGACATTGATTTAAAGCAGGAATGATAAATGTCAACAGAATTGATCAGGTTTTCAACATGTCTTAGCTACCGATGCAGCTTATTGCAAATTAAATAGGCCTATAGGCTATATGATCACATTTTAAATGTGTGATGTGTTCGATTAAAACCCCTATTCGTAGAGACAGTAAATATAGGCTCTATTAGGGTGTTAGACATACTATCCACAACATCATTTGTTTTGTGATGAACTCACCATAAAGGTTTCTGCCGGTGCAGAAGGATTTTTATATCCCCGTGTCTGCAATCTGCACCAGAAGCCGATCGGTCAGGGATGAGCTGACTAGCTGAGCGGTGAACACGTGACCATTGAGCGTGCAGGGAGCTGTAGTTTTTTTGTATTACAGAACCGACGGGCTGCATGGGAAATGTAGTGTTTGAAGGAAAATCTCCCTTCACCTGTTAGTAAAAATACATGGGATTTATAAAACAATAAAGCAAATGATTGATAGCTAATGATGTAAGTTCCTTAATAATAATAATAACAATAACAATAACAATAACAATAACAATAACAATAACAATAACAATAACAACAATAATAATAATAATAATAATAATAATAATAATAATAATAATAATAATAATAATAATAATAATAATAGCAATAGGTCTACCCCTTATACTTTATCTTTATGGGTCTACCTCCATCCGCATTTATCTTGCCCCACCAGCTGAAAAACTATCAGAAATGTTGCCAACTGTGTATAAACATTCTATTGTTGTTGTAGCCATGGATCAAGACTATCATAGTATTTCATCGATTTTGACGTTTGCATATCTATGATAGATACGAAAGTAAAAGTCAGACTCGATAGAAATACATCTATGATAGTCTTGATCCAAGGCTAACATTGTTGTATCAAGAATTGCCATTTGTAAACTATTTAATAGCAGCAGCAGCACTCCAAGCTGACACAGGGGGGCGCTATTCGTTCATC
This sequence comes from Gymnoscopelus braueri, assembly GCF_963280865.1. Lineage (NCBI taxonomy): Eukaryota > Metazoa > Chordata > Actinopteri > Myctophiformes > Myctophidae > Gymnoscopelus > Gymnoscopelus braueri. The sequence continues at coordinate 20,188,909 of NC_137611.1, read as the reverse complement.
TCAAAATGTTGATACTCTGTCGCCCGAGGGGATCGCTCGCCTTTGACATATTTTGACACTTGCTTTGGCAATGTGAACGTATGTTTTCTCATAAAGCTCCTTTGAATTGAATAGGATAGCTCGCCAAAAATAAACAGATCTATAAGCTAATAATCAAGATCTGTACTGTAAGCTTGTAGATCTGTTTATTTTTGGCGAGCGAGGCTTGAACAGTGGTGGAAAAGTAAGTACATTTACTACTGTAGTATTTCCAATTTTCAGTACTTTTACTTCTACTCCACTACATCTCAGAGGCACATATTATACTTTTACTCCATAACAATTATTTGAAAACTTTTACTAGTAACTTTGTAGATTTTGATTATTATTACAAAACATACATTAAACCACTTCAGCCCTATACCTTTCGGCCATTTGAAAATAGCCGATCTGCAAGCTCACAATATGTCGCGAGCTTGTGGATCTGCTATTTTTAAAGGAAAGGATTTGAAAAGTTGTGAAATAGGACATTCTGCATAATGACATTCTACATTTGGTTCTTTAAGTACATTTTGATACCAATACTTTTGTACTTTTATTCAAGTACATTTTAAAATCTGGACTTTTACTTGTAACAGAGTGTTTCTACATTGCAGTATTGCTACTTTTTTTTAAGTAAACAAAATTGAGGAAAAAAAAAAAAATTACACTAGTGGGCTTGAACAATGTCTGCCACGCTACAACAGCGGCCCCTAGCGGCGCCAGGCTAGGGGGGGAGCCCCCATTCTCACCACACCAAAGCACCAGCGCCTCCTCGCCTCAGTGAAAGGATAGGGAGGAGAGAGAGAGCATTGAAAGGACAGGGAGGAGAGAGAGAGAGAGAGAGAGAGAGAGAGGCAGGCGAACAGAACAGGGATGTTAAGATGGCAGAGCTACAAATGCTACTAGAGGAAGAAATTCCGGCCGGCAAACGAGCTCTCGTGGAAAGCTACCAGAACCTGTCGAAGGTCGCGGAATACTGTGAAAACAATTATGTCCAGGTAAAAGAAATAACATGTTTTTGGGGGGTTGGAAAATGTAACCCGGTGTTGTGTCTCTGTTCGTCGTCGTACGTGCGACGCTACAGTGGAGAAATCACAGGGACAGGAAATGCTGGGGACCCTCAAACCGCTTCATGGAAACGGGTCGTTTTCCCACTTTAATGTCATTTTGCTACTATAATGGCTGTATAGTCGTGTATAATGTTGAAGTTTTCGAGCCGCAAGGCAGCGTTGGACGGTTATATTTCGTCCCCCCGGTGCGGCGTGGCGTTCACACCCGTGTTTAGCTTCACATTTCACGGGGGCTATTCTGTGGCAATCTACAAAGCTCTGTATTTGGGGGGCTGAATACAAGAACGCTCGCCCCAAAACCCGCTCGCCCCGGGTCAAATCCGGCGACCTCAGAACGGTATACCTAAATGTAACCTCAGTAAAAACTATGCTTAAATAAAACCTAACCTTATTTCTAAACGTAACCTCAGTATAACTATCGCAAAACCTAAAACCTTATTCCTAAACTCAAACTCAGTAAAACTATGCCTAACCCTAAACTTATACCTAAACTTAACCTCAGTAAAACGAATACAAGAATGCAAGAACCGCTGGGGGCGAGCGGTCCGAGAAAGAAAGTGGGGGCGACTGTGTTTTGGGGCGAGTGTTCCAGTTACCGGGGGGGCAACAGGGAGGGTGTGTCGTTGTTATGACCCAGTGGTATGTCACTGTGTGACTGCATGCAACCGCTTTGATAGGTGCTGCTTGTGTATAGGATAATGTTAGTCCTAAGAAATTAAAATGTAAACAAATGCCGTGTTTCTAGACTGATTTATAGTGTAACATGGTATTATGTATTAATTATGTATAGACATGCAGCCGGTACGTGTGTTTTTTAGGCCACATGGTGTGTTATCATCATCGTGGAAATTATGTCTTCTTCGTCGGTGCCTCACATTTGGAGAACCATATTGATTTTGTTTTTATCAGCACAGACATAATAGATAAATAAACACTAATAGTGTTTGTACATGTAATTACTAGGCTGTGCACGGATTTGTGTAGCCTACCATGCAGGAGTTTACACGTGCCTACTGTCTGAGCAGAATCACAGTGTGGCTGCCTGGCTGTAGTATGCAGCTATTACTATACTATAACTCTGCCTGTTCAGTCAGTGCTCATTTCCATGTAATCAAATGCACAGTTCATGTACTTGTAAGCTTCTTTTTTTTGCATAGACAAGATTCAGTAGTGAAATCAGTGTTAGTCAAAAGATAAGTCTAGAGATGGTTGAAAATAGGTCCTATAATTTCTGTGGGGCATAGAAATGCACAATGCAAGTGAAGTATTATTGGGTGAGAGAGTTGGCCCACCCACCCAGCGGTTTGAGGAGTAGTGTGACTGTTTGTGAGCTCAGCTGTTCTACTGTGACAGACAGACAGACAGACAGACAGACAGACAGACAGACAGACAGACAGACAGACAGACAGACACACACACACACACACACACACACACACACACACACACACACACACACACACACACACACACACACACACACACACACACACACACACACACACACACACACACACACCAGGGACTCCTTCGTGCTCCCGTGTGGCAGCGATGCGGATGTGACACTTTGATGTTGAGTGTGTTGCAGAGAATGCCTAGAGTTACATTGTAATTGCATGCCATGATGCTGCTTAGCCCTATTCACGCACACACACACACACACGCGCGCGCGCGCACACACACACACACACACACACACACACACACACACACACACACACACACACACACACACACACACACACACACACACACACACACACACACACACACACACACACACACACACACACACACACACACACACACACAGAACAGAGACAGAGATCAGGATAGTTTTCAGCCTGAGATCATTAGTTAACCAGAGAGAGCCCTGCATGTGAGAATGAAAAAAATAAGGATAATTTCAAGTTATTTATATACTTTCTCCGGGCTGTATTTCAGGTCTCGCATCATGATACCTCACAGTCATCACAAATCCTATTTAGAACTACAATATTGTGCCGTTTTCTAGGACATGCTCAGCTATTGGTTTCACTCTTTTACTGAGAGGTAAAACTGCATTCCTCGAGAACCAGGTGGCTGCTGTATTGGTTTTCAATGTCCCCATGAGAAAGGATTAAACACATTTCTGTAATCTGGATTATTGTCTGTGTATTGGATGGTGAGTTTTGCCGGCATGTTTCAGAAGAACATGACATTTTAGTGTCAACCCTCCCAATGCAGACACTCTAATAACAGAGGTAATGCATGACTAGGATAAGGATACAAATATATATTGATTCTGATTAGCGTTAGCTCACAGGCCACCAATTCGATGACTGCCTTAAACTTGAACTGAACTCAACTTGAATGTATTTGTACACTGTTAACCACTGTTGCAGTCATCTGCAAATTAGACATGATAGAACAAGATCAACTGCTGTGTGAGTGATCAAGCATCGAATAAGTAAGTAAGTCGGAGTGGCTTAGTGTCGGTATCAGCCCAGTGAACTTGATTGCCGGTGTCTATCTCTTTTTCAATACACTAGATCACATAATATCCTTCAGAACCAAAGTGCATATATGTATTCTCAAATGTTGTGCTACATTGATTGAATGCAGCAAGGATGAGACTCACAGCAACTATGGGCCAAAAAAAATCAATGACACTTTCATCAGTGAAGGTTTGACGACCGATTGACAGCTATCAGTCACAGCTTTTGGCACAGTTACCCATCCACTTCATCTTGACATCTTTTTACGGCCCAGACTCGAGGCAAGTCACAACAACATGAAGGACAATTGAACACATGAAATGAACCCTTGGGTACCGTTAGTGGAGCCTACACTCTTCCTCAAAATGTCCATTAGAATCAGCGGCAATTGAAAAGTTTTGGCAAGATAATAACCCATCCGACCTATAATGAGCACTACACGGCAGTGCCTGGGGAGCAGTTAGGGGTTAAAGTGTCTTGCTCAGGTACACATAGAGCAGACCTTCTGTTTCCCAGGTGGCCTCTCTATCCATTCAGCTATGGCCGCCCCATATACAGTATATAATATGAAGATATGGCCATGTGGCCCATCAGTTACCTTGATTTGAGCTTTGACCACATTATCTACTAAGGGCTACAACGAATAATTTATGTATAGATGAATGATCAATCTATTTGTCAATGCAGCAAACATGGCAACCATGTTTTACATAGATTCCTTCTGTTGGGAGATCGCTCACGACGACAGTTTGTGTTTAGGTATGTGATAAATGATGATGCACTGTATTGAGTCATTGCAGAGTGACTCACACTGACAGCCTCATTACTATAGTATTTGCACAATGAGGCTCAACTAAAGAGCTTTTTGCAAAAATCGAGCATATGTTTCTCCCAGATTGAACCTAATTATTTTCTCGAAGTAGTACGTTTTTTTGGGGTCTTTTCCGAGCCTTTATTCGAATCGACCCAGGGACTTGCTGTCAGGTATTAGAGCCTATTTGGTACTGTATACGCCTTAACCACTTGGCTATTGGGTCGCCCAACGTAGAAAGTCTTTAGAAAGCCTATCATGTTGGACATATGCAGCCATTTCAACAACACATTCACAACATTGTCATAACTCTGTTATAAACAGAGATTATATTGGTTAGCTTAGTTAGTAGGTTAATGTGAGGAACGGATACCCTCATACTGTGTTCAGATCAAATCAGTCCAACACGAGCTTCCACCAGAGGCGATTGTGTAGTGGAACCAAAGATGGTACTTTGGTGCAACACGGTTCTACAGAATGTGGCTTATCAGCTTTCATTATCAGAGCTCCAACCAATTTTTTTAATTGGATAGTACAGTGGAAGAGTGACAGGAAACAGGAGAGAGAGACGGGGAATGACACGCAGCAAAGGTCGTCGGGCTCGGGAATCAAACCTGCGACTCGCTGTCAGGCTGCAGAGCCTATGTGCTCCAACCCATTTGAACACAACACCCAGCTGCATGAGACAATGTTCTACTTGAACCAGTTTTAATAGCTAAAGTCGTTGCTAAAAATCAGACCAAGCAAGCAAGCAAGCATGTGATCATTAAAGAGAGCATACCATTATGTTTCTGATGATGATTTTATTTTATTTTATGAATGTAATATTTTGTATTGTATTCACATGGCTGTAGTGTAAACCTGTTTGGCAGTGCTGTAGCTATTTCCTATCCTGGCATACAGATGAAATGTAGCTTTTTAGCTAATTCTGGAACACTTATCGAAGAGTCCATCGCATCCACAACGCATTGTGAGCTTTTAGATCGGCTATGTTCGGCGTGCGAGACACTGTCATACAATGGACTACGAGTTAACAGAGAGAAATTGCAGCAGTCCGAGTTACCCTTTAGGTGAGATTGAATCTGTATGCGACCAGTAGACACACTCAATAGATCTAATCCCAGACATTGTTGTGTACAGCCTGTATTGTACTGTGATGACGATTGGCAGGCTGGGTCTATTGGGTAGCTGTAACATCATAGGTTTGAGTTTGACTCTCTATGACCAGCAACAATCCATTAAAAGCCATGCGTAGTGTCAATGTGCAGTCAGTGTAGTCCAATAAAAAAATGTCTGTACTATAATAGGTACATACACCAGACTCTTAGTATTTGTAGGCCTACTAACTGACTCTTAGTTTATTTTAGGTTAACCCATTAAGACCTGGAACAGTTGTCATTTTTAGATTTGAGCTAAAAAGCATTATTTTACACTTTGGGCTATTCAAAAATAGCAGATATACAAGCTCATAGCGCGGCACCGAGTGCCGCGCTATGAGCTTGTAGATCTGCTATTTTTGAAAAATCGTGAAAATGTGTGCAAATCTTTGAAATATATATATTTTTAAAGCGAACATTTTTAACTCAAATCTTTGCTTCTGGGGGTCCCTGGAACGAAATATTTTGATGGGGGTCTGCGCCAAATACATATAATTTTGGGGGTCCTTGACATGAAAAATATTGAGCACCACTGATATAGAAACATAAGTTTTTCAGAATACTGTTGAGATTTAGGAGACATGTAGAATCGGCTTCAGGTCTTAATGGGTTAAGCTGTTGTGTTCTGAGATAGTAAGTAGTAGCCTTGGGAAGCAACCGTTCACAAGCCTTATGCTGTTTTCATAGCGTGAGGCAGCTTGATGTACAACACTTTGTATATGTCGCAGGTACTTTACCCCGATTCCAACCCTTGATGCTGAATGCCAAGCAGGGGGATTGGGTACAATTTTTACGGTCTTTGACATGAAAACATCTGATCTACAAGCTCACAGAAAGCTTGTAGATCTGCCCTTTTCACTATTTTTGAAAACGGATTATTGCACTCCTATTTGAATCAGACCCTCTGTCACTGGAAGACGGTGGGTCTGATCACGTGAGACCACTCTCAGCGTACTGTTCACATCTCATCCTCTTCAATATTGATTTTCACACACTATAGGTTCAGTTTCCATGGCAATAGTCAGAACCCACTGTTTCTCTCATGATATAAAACACATTCATGAGTGGGATATGAGGACGCGTGCAAACAGCTTGTCCCGAATAAGACCTCAGCCATGATATGAGTAATTTCATGAAACGCTGTGTGACTTTTTAAGTGCACTACACTTGGCAAACGTTTAACAGTATTAGACAGAATGAGGTTTGGGTTGGCATCACTCATCATACTGATGCGCTGTAGACATTTTAAATGAAATGTCCTTCCGCATGCAAAGTAAGAATTGGTCCTGGGTTAGGGCTGTCACAATCGTGAGATTTAACTTAATTGATTAATTGTCATATTTTATGCGGACATTAGGCTAAATATCAGAAGTTTAAGGAATGTCTAGGCAAGTAGGCATCCAACATTTTGTTTCCCTCAAGGACAGCTGAGAATGGAGCCTGCATACAAAACCAGTTTGCTGCATGGAGTCATTGAACTATCAATGGATTGGTTAGGCCAGTGTGTGTGTGTGTGTGTGTGTGTGTGTTCGTTTTTTTTGGGGGGGGGGAGGCCGGGAGGGTATGATTATGTAATCATAAATCACACAAATTTGTCATGGCTGTTGACCCTGCCCCCAAATCCCCCTTTTGCTCACATGATGCCCCTCTGACTTCTTTCATGACTCAGGGCTTTGTCAATATACACAATAAACACATAGCACACACTATCACACTTTTATAATACCCAGTAATTGCTTTATTTTGGGATGAATAGCTGAGTTTCAGTTATCTCAAAAAACGTATGGAGGAAAAAAAAGATTGCAAGTGAAATCTTATGAAAGCCATTTTAAGCCTATTACAACGCATATAAAAGGGAGAGAGAGGAAATGAATTAACAAGAGAAATCCATAATGAAGATATATTAATTTCTTACCCTGGACTTTAGATGGTAGATAATGTTCAGACCACTTTAATTAGGCTAGATTGATTCAGCTGGAAGTCACACTTCTCCTTTAATCACAGTACTGCTGATCACTGCTCTTGCTCTGTGTTAAAGATAGCTGTGTGTGTGTGTGTGTGTGTGTGTGTGTGTGTGTGTGTGTGTGTGTGTGTGTGTGTGTGTGTGTGTGTGTGTGTGTGTGTGTGTGTGTGTGTGTGTGTGTCTGTGTGTGCGCGTGCGCGTGCGTGTGTGTGTGTGTGTGAATGAGTGAGTGGAGGATGATTACAATCAGTGGCTATTTTATTAGGTACAAGTATGAGGAAGGTGTCCCAGTCACCTCTCTCATTAAGAGGGCGACTGCCTGGATGTTTGTTTATTTATTGTCCACGCCAGGCCGACGGCATGGCCGAGACTATGTTTTGCACCTTGCCTGTCCCTCCGTCCGTCCGTCCGTGTGTGTGTGTGTGTGTGTGTGTGCGCGCGTGTGTCCGTCTGTGAACAGCAAATCTCCGGCACCGTTGGCTTGATCGCAGCAAAATTGTGCACATACACTCCCTGGATGCCAGAGCAGAACCTCTGCCCCAAATGTTTCACATGGGCCTGTTAGTGCCACCAGGAGGCCGATGTTTGCTAAACACATTGTTTGACAGTACTTCTACAGATTGTGTCCAAATATCACGCAAATCGGTACACAGTATCTCTATAGTCATTAAATTAAACTTTCCGATTAAATTAAATCCATCCCGATTGGCTAAGATTGGCTTCCGAAGTTTGTGCTTCGTTTTGAACAAAATTCCTCAAATCATGAACACATCGTGCGATTTCCGTGAAATTGCATGCATGCTGAACATTCCTAATGCATTTGACATGCATTAGGCCATGATCCTCCATTTGATACATTATTATTATTATTAGTTTTTTTTTATTTTATAAAAAAAAAGAAATTGGGACACAATCTACACTGTAAAATACACAGTGTTAATTTAAGTCCATTTGGTTGCAATCGTACACTCGGAGTTACAGACTCATAAGGGTCAGTTTGGTTCATAACTATTAATCATTTTGCTGGAGAAAGCCCTGGAACCCCCTCAAGGACACCTGGGGGTCCCTGGACCCCACCAGTGCTGTATCCGCGATGCTGTAACCACCCTGTCTAGGACCAACAATCATACCATGTTCATAGTCGCATCACCTGCTCATCCTCATCATGTTGGTGGAACTATAACTGGACCCCTTGGCCATTTCTGTATACAATACTTTATATACTGAGTTGCAGCCACATCACTCTCTGTTTGGAGGAGTAGGTTGTTTGCATTATGAATGAGTGTACCTATTAAAGAGGCCACTGAGTATGTTGGTAATTATCCCCAGCAGGCCGTAACGGCCGAAGGCGAGGAATTATGTATTCGCTCTTGTGAGTCTGTCTGTGAACAGCTAATCTTGGTCACCGCAGGACTGATCGGCATGAAACTTTGCATGCAGTACGCCAAGTAAGAACCTCCAGCCCAAATGTTTCAAAATACATTTTGTGCTACTGCTCCTACAGATTTAGTCTAAAACTCAAACAAAGTGGTACACCTTATTTCTATAGTCACGTGATCAAGATTTATCTGTCTCATATTTCAGATTCCATTCCGATTGGCTACGATTGCCTTTCGACATTTGCAGGGAGGGCCCGTTTTGCACAAAATGTCACAAACGCAGTGTCCGATTGGTGTGAAACTTTGCACGCACACTCCCAGTAGGCCAAGTAAGCTCTGACACCCCAAATGTTTAAAATGGTCGCAAGTTCGCAACACAGTCCAGGGCAGGCAACCCGAACAGGAGCGCACTTTTCTTGTTGAGAATGTGATTTTCCAAGCATTTTAGTAGAGTTTGATTCTGTATTTTTGTGATGTGTGGTGTATGTGTGTGTGTGTGTGTGTGTGTGTGTGTGTGTGTGTGTGTGTGTGTGTGTGTGTGTGTGTGTGTGTGTGTGTGTGTGTGTGTGTTCGCGTGTGCATGTGCATGTGCATGTGCATGTGCTATGTAAATCTGGAGTAGTGGTACCAGTCTGTAGGATATTGCTGAGTGGTTCCTGCATTGCGCTTAGCAAATTCACCCGAGGGCACACATGTTTAAGTTTTGAAATCTGTAATTGGGTTAAATTGTGCAGCTAATTGACACACTCTGCTAAAGTGTGTGTGTGTGTGTGTGTGTGTGTGTGTGTGTGTGTGTGTGTGCGTGTGCGTGTGCGCGTGCGTGTGCGTGTAACGCCGGAGTTATGTAAGTGATAAGATAATAAAATTATAAATAATATCACAGGCCAATGGGTTTAGTCAATTCTGGTTTCTGTGATATGCTGCCAGAATCTAATTCCCCTCCATCTCAATCTGATATATGAGAGACTCTTTCCAATTTCCCTCTTTCCTTTTTTTTTGTGTGTCTGAGAGAGAGAGAGAAAGAGAGAGTATGATTGTGTGAAAAGTCTATGCCAGTGATAATGCATCATTCACCATGCAATCGCTTTTTAGGCCTGGCCTGTATTGTATGGCCCCCAAGTAAGGGTCTCCTTGTATGAAGGAGAGGACCTCTAAAAACAACACGAAATGACTGTAATAATGAATAAGCCATTTGCAGTAACACTGCAATACTCTGCTTACCTTAACAGTGTGGAAAAGTAATTTATATGTTTATTTTTATTTAGTTTTTTCAGTAAAAACACTCATACAACTCAGTACAACATTCATACAGTATATCGTATATCTCATATCATGGTCAAGTAGGTTCACAATCACAAAAATATCCAGACTTCAGCATTAATAATGAGGACGGAGGTTTCATTATACAGCAATAGGGAATATACTTATCATTTATTTTATACCGTTTGTTTATTTCTCATATTTCAACATGAAAAATTACAGGATTCAAAATTAGAGTGAAAATGTGAGTCCTATTATTGCCTGAAAACCTCAGCCTTTCCATATGCAACACATTCATCAACTCTCTTATCCAGATCTCATACGTTGGTACATACTGTAGTCTAACTTCCAGTAAAGGAGAAGTGTGGAAAAGTTAAGTTAAGTGAAGCTAATGTTTGTTTCTTGAAAGTTCACCGGCACTCTGAAAAGTCAGTGGACAAGAGATAATATACTATCATGCCCTTCAAAACAAACAATAGCCCCTTTACAGATTCTGCATGTTACACAGATATTAGTCTAAGACAGACTACTCTTCCACAGTCTTTGAATGCTACAGAGAGCCTGTACGTCCGCCTCCTAAAAGTCCCTGCACAGGAAGCTGTCATCTGTTTGTCATTTCTCTTCAGGAATTTTCTTAATGTCCATTTCTGCCTAAGCAGTGACCTAGATAGGCTTGGACTAATTTGAGTTACAGTTCAATTCAATTCAATTCAAATTTATTAAAGTGTCAAATCACAACAAGTTGTCTCAAGACACTTTACCAGGGCCGCAGGAAGGGGTGTGCGAACTGTGCGGCCGCACAGGGCCGCTTGGGGGAGCCCCGCAAAAAAAAGAAAAAAAACCTTTTTTTCTTCTTTTTTTTTTTAATGAACAGAATCACATTTATTAAGAGTTATAAAAAGAAATAACCGCAAATAACCACCAAAAACTCGGAAATATTCGCCCAAAACCGCAAAAAAATCACGCGCGCGCCTGTGCGAAGTCGTGTCCCGCATTTCTCCCAGACGGCTCTGCACTTTACATGTAGAGAAGAGACCCGACAATCCCACCCTGAGCAGTTGGACTTACTTAGGCGAGTGCGAAGGCGAAACGGAAGTGGGGGGGGGGGGGGATCATCAACTTCCGACGGCCGTTAGGCAGAAGTATTTAAAAAATGTGTGAGCCAACAGTCAGTCTCGAGAGACTACTGAGATATTGCATGTTGAATGTCAACTTAATTATTTTTTAATACATTAGTTACTTGGATTGGAACTCAACATACACTGTTTGCAAGCTGTAAATGTAAGGTTATTAAAAGCATCCTGAAACAGATGGTTCCTGCAGTTGGCATATGGAATTGGCCTCCTATGGAATGCCCCCAGTATTCTTGGATGCCGGCCGACCTCCCACAATGCACCTGTCCCACATTATCCATCTGAGTCATCGGGAAAAAAATCATTGTTGTCTAAATCCCCAGGCTGCTTTGCATTCCAAAAAGTCCTTCCCTCTGAGTCGGATGAACTCTGGGTCATTCACAGGTCTAATGGGGACATGTGGCTGGACAGAGTGCCCTGGCAATATATCAGATTCTCCAGTATGATATAATGATTTTAATAAACAATATGAAACATTTCATATTTGAGGCGCTTATATTGCCTCCAAATATGGAGGGATGGTCGATCTGAGATTATGGATTCCCAAAACGTGAAAAGTATTCACAAACCAAAAAATAGTAATAATATTCATTCACAATATGTGAAAAGCATTTGGGGATTTGCTTCCTTTGCCTGCTGGCAGTGTGCACAAGAAATTTGGCTGATTGGTCCAGTGGTATGCCAAACTGACAGACAGACACAAACACGCACACGCACACACACACACACACACACACACACACACACACACACACAGATCCTCTTCTAGACAGCTTGTCTTCAGGTCAGGAACCACGCCACAAAAAGTGACGCTATCAAGACCATATTGAATATTGATGTTTGATATCGATAAATATTGTGACATAATTTTTATATTTCATATCAACTGGCTAAATAAAATATTCAATCAGAGAAGAGACCTTGATTTTCCTCAAAAAGAGCTACTTGACATTCACACAGCACTTGCAGAGGATGTTAACGACGGGGTTGGTTTGACATCATTAAAGGAACCTTAACATTTTAAGAGAATGTATTGTAATCACACAAATGGCCGTGAAGGAAGTAAAAAGTGAATAATTTGGTATAATTTGCATGATAAACAGCCACAACATAAATATGCTGTACCTCTCCTCCATCTCAAACATGTACCCATACTCACCTATCCCTATCCCTCTCATCTCTTCTCCACTCTCCTCTCCTCTCCTCTCCTCTCCTGTCAGGCCCAGGACAAGAGGAAAGCCCTGGAAGAGACCAAGGCCTATACGACCCAGTCTCTGGCCAGCGTGGCATACCAGATCAATGCCTTAGCCAACAATGTACTGCAGCTACTCGACATCCAGGCCTCGCAGCTACGACGCATGGAGTCCTCCATCAACCACATCTCCCAGGTACGCATACTGTGCCAAAGATACTTTGAGAGAAATGTACCTGTAAAAAGGTACCTCCATACACGTGGGACTGGCGGAAAGCTTTCCGTGAATTATCAGCAAATGTATCAGTATTGTTGACAGATATCTAAAAAATTATAGAATTGTCGTATCATTCAACAGTATAAGGGACATTTATTCATCAATCGTCTGCTCTTTACGTCTCTGTTTTTTTGGAATTCACTAAGTGTCAGTTTATGTAATTTAGATAACTGTGTAAAAAGTTTTAAAAGGTTTATTTGAGTTGATACAAGCACTTTGGTTTGTTTATGACAGATTCAAATAATAGCCAAGTAAGTGCACACAAGCACACACATACATAACTGCGTTAAATCACACAGATGCACACTGTGCATACTGTAACTTGTGTCTCAATGCCGAACCACATATTTGCAAGTTGTGATGACATAGGGACACATAGCAGGGACATGGTTTTGCCAACACCCCCACCCCCCCCTTCCCCTACACACACAAACACACACACACACACACACACACACACACACACACACACACACACACACACACACACACACACACACACACACACACACACACACACACACACACACACACACACACACACACACACACACACACACACACACACACACACACCCATCACCACCCTCACAACCCCATGCTGCCACTTGCTTCATCAGCATTCTCTAACACTCTCTCTCGCTTCTCTCTGTGCTGCGCCTGGCCACGCAGTGAGTCTGTCGGCGGCTGACCCCGTCCTCTATCGTACGTGCTTCATTAAGCCCTGTCAGGAATTAACTGAAACCCTGACACCAGCACTCTGCGTCTGGACTAGCATTCACCGCTAGCACGCCGCTCCGGTCAGCCTGAGCGGAGATGGAGTGATGTGGCTGCAGTAAAACGTCCGGCTGTAAAAGAGAGAGAGAGAGAGAGAGAGAGAGACTGCTAGCTATTGATCCTCAGGATAGTGAGGTCAATATATTTCCTTACTTAGATCTTACCCCTGGTGATGGTGCTAAATTACCCTGTTATTATCACACATTGAGTCAAATGGGTTTCTGTGCTTCAGTATTTCCTACCACTAATGACATGTTAGACTAGCAAAAGTGTATTTTATCAGTGTTTTAAGAGGGAAACATTAACCACATTACCCAAGTATCCCTATTCTGGGCATGTTATAATGGGTGCACATTTGGCAAAAATAGCTTATCTACAAGCTCTCAATGTGACTTGGATAGGCTATTTTAGGTGAGGATATGGTGTAAAGGGACAAAAGGAGAGGGCCTATAGACCCCTGTGGGACTGCGGTCAATGAAGTTGTTAGGGTTTAAGTGATTAAAAGGAGCCAGTTCCATTCTTCTTCTTTCGGCTATTTCCCGTTAGAGGTTGCCACCGTGGATTATCCATTTCCATCTCTTCCTGTTCTCTGCCTCTTCCTTACTCCAGCCACCTGCATGTCCTCTCTTCCCGGCGCCATAATCCTCCTCTTTGCCCTTCCTCTTCCTCTAGCAGCTCCATCTTCCACATTCTTCTCCCATTAATACCCATCATTCATCACTCCTCCGCAGTCTGCACATGTCCAAACCAACTCTCGACCTCGCCTCTCTTACTTTGCTTGCAAACCGCCCCACCTGTGCTATCTCTCTAATACACTCAGTCCTCCTAATCCTGTCCGTCCTCGGCACTCCCAGTGAAAATCTTAACACTCAACAGTACACCTCCAACCTCCAACTCCGCCCACTGCCTTTTCGTCAGTGCCACTGTCTCCAAACTGTACAAGCTCCTGAACAATACACGTGACAAAAAACATGAAACATGAAACTAATGTTTCAACTAAACATTGCTTTAGAATGAAAACATCTTAGTGTAGATGTAGCCTTACAAAGAATGGATTTGATTATTTCATTATTCTTTGACTGAGCCATAGACCAATGAGTTGCTTTTTAAGAAATGGTATCTTTAATAGGTGGCAGCCAGTCAAAGTGGTTGAGATCCGTGGAGATATGCTGCTTAGCGTAATATTGTGAAAGGTCATTACATCACTAATCCATGAGTCACCCCTCTTTCTGTCTGTCAGGGCTTATGCAAAATTGTGCTCATTTGCCAGAATTTGAGAAGGCTCAAATGGGCACTGTATGGTACCCAAATGGCACTGCTAGTCAGGATATTGCCCCAAATCCAAGTTTCCTCCTGTGATGGAGGCCCTGCTCTGAACCACCAGAGCAGGGCTCAAGTGTCCCAAGTGAATGTGTCTTTGTATTCTACTCCAGCGTCTTGTCAGTGTCATGGCAAATAAAAGGGAAGTGCTCAGTGGTGGAAAATGTACTCAAATGTTTTACTTAAGTAAAAGTATCAATACATGCAATTGAGAAGTACTCTGTTACAAGTAAAAGTCCGGAATTCAACATTTACTTGAGTAAAAGTACAAAAGTATTGGTATCAAAATGTACTTAAAGTACCAAAAGTAGAAAGTGCTTATTCTGCAGAATGTCCCATTTCATACATTTTCAAATGTATACACATCGTTTGAAACTACAATGTGTCGCATCACGACACATTGTGAGCTTATAGATTGTCTATTTTCAAATGGCTGAAACGCATATAGCCTAGGGCTGAAGTGGTTAATGTATTGTTTTGTAATAATAATCAAAATCTACAAAGTAACTATAGTAACTAAAGTTTTCAAATAATTGTTGTGGAGTAAAAGTATAATATTTTCCTCTGAGATGTAGTGGAGTAGAAGTAAAACTGAAAATTGGAAATACTCCAGTAAAGTCAAAATACCTCAAAATTGTGCTTAAGTACAGTACTTGAGTAAATGTACTTTCCACCACGGGAAGTGCTTCATTTTGATTGTACTGTGACACAAAACATTACAACACTAATCCATGAGTCACCACCCCTCCCTTCATCTCTAAGCACCACTGTGCTTGCACTATGATTCATCCATTCATTGTTTTATTTTTTATTTTTTTCATTTGTATGGTTGGTCTAAGTTGAGCTCTGAGTCCTCTCAGGTCAAGATAAACCTGTCCTAGCACACTTATGGACTGTAGACTGTGCTATATATACAGATATTATACTTGTGAGGATTTAGTCATAACCCCTGTCCTGTCAGATTATGTTTATGACGTTTTGGATTAGCCATCCTACTACAGTATAAATGGACTTAATAAGATTGTCTAACACTTGTTACTGGTTATATTGTAGACTTACTGCTACCCTTCCAATAAAGTGTCATGCTGGGGTGGCGCCTTTAATTCACGAGTCAAGAACCACACCTTTGAGAAAGGTTATTAAGGATGTTTATTGAATGAATAAGAATGGTGTGTGAGTGTGAGGGGGAGGGGTTGTAGGCTCCGGGAGGGTTTTTGCTGACCCAGGAGTCTTTGTCGTTTGCATCACCTGTACGGCTGCGTGGACGGTGACCCCCCCCAGCAGGAACCTGAGAGAGAGAGAGAGAGAGAGAGAGAGAGAGAGAGAGAGAGAGAGAGAGAGAGAGAGAGAGAGAGAGAGAGAGAGAGAGAGAGAGAGAGAGAGAGAGAGAGAGAGAGAGAGAGAGAGAGAGAGAGAGAGAGAGAGAGAGAGAGAGAGAGAGAGAGGGGAGCGGGGAAAAGAGAAACTATGGAGGTGAATGGGGTGGAGGAGGGATGCGAAAAGCATAGAGGCTTCTGGGTGGTTTTGGGCAGGGTATATGTGTGATGATGTGATGTGTGCAGGGCGGAGCAAATGTGTGGCTCTCCACCTCCTGAACATCTGTTGTCCCAACTCCATTTGAGAAAAAGTTAACATATTTCTGTTGTATTTTTGTTGTAACAACATAGTCCTAATAAGCTGCCTTTTCATTATAATAATTCTTATCACTCAAAATAGGCTCACTACTTGACGCTGATGCTTCCACTTAAATTGCTACGCTTGGCTAGGACGAACAGTAATGCATGGTGAATGTAAATGTGCAGTCTGACACTAGAATTTAGAAATGTCAGCAAAAGGATTATTGTGCACACAGTCAGATACATTACTGACTGACATAGTCTGACATACCGAATAGTGACATATTTTGTCCCGGAGAAGAAGTCATGGTTAACCACTGTGTCCAACTGTGAATCTCAGGTTACAGTTTGGTCCACATTAAACTCATGAATACAATGAAATATTAATTTTTGTGGGAATTCTCCCAGCCAAGGCGGCCGACAATACTTGCTATAAGGCCTTGGCTGTTAAAGCCCTGGGGGAAACCCTGCGGCCTGGCCAGCCCCCTGTTTTAGATGCTGCGCTGTCTGCCGCAGCAACGGTCCTCCATGCACCCCAAGAGAAATTGCTGTGAAATTGTATCACTACAGTTCCAGCCTTGCTCGGTGCAGATTCACTGAGCCAAAACCACAGCTCCAGCAGTTAACAAACATGCTGTCCTTCCCGCTCGACCATCTGTTCCTACACGCATACAGTAGAAGGCGTGAGTTTCAACCAGATGTTTGTTAATGTAAAGACATTACAAAAATTGGATGATGGAGAGACAGAGAGAGAGAGAGAGAGAGAGGGAGGGAAAAAAAGAGTGTGTAAACGTTAGACAACGGTTGCCATGTGGACGTTTTATGAAGACGGACTCACATAATACAGAACCTTGAGTCTGCCGCTCTCTCTCTCTCTCTCTCTCTCTCTCTCTCTCTCTCTCTCTCTCTCTGTTCGTATATATAAATGATTGATAGTTAGGAACCAAATGGACCCTTACGGTTCTGTAACTTTGAGAGTGTAAAAATGGTGCACATGGCTGAAAAGGATACATTCCTTTTTTGACGCTCTAAAGGCGGTTACACACCGGCGAATATGCGAATATACGCAAAATTCGGACTCGTTCCGAATAATTAAAAGACGCTTTTTTCGCTCCGCGAAACTGGTGTGGAAGCTTGCATTGACTTTATAAGGTTTAAAAAAAAACCGTATTATTCGCATGAAAAAAATCGCCCCGGTGTGTAAGGACCTTAAGAGTTAAATTAACTTAACTTAAATTAACTTTACTGTGTATATTGGGGTCCCAGAGATACAAATTGGCGGTCCGTGACCTAATGACCTAATGAGTCCTTGAAATTAAAAAAGGTTGAACCAATGTGGTTCACATTGGCTGCCTGTGATGATCCCCACCCTGGAAGGAAGTCTGCATTACGTATGTCTGATGCTAGAGATAAGTTTTCACTCGTGAGAGTCTATCACGTCACTCTCGGCCACTCTCCATAATCCGCCTCTCCTCTCTTTTCTTCTTTTATCCTACCATCTCTCATCTGTCGCTGCATCTCCCTCCTCCTCTCTCTCCTCTCTCAAGTTTTACTCGCCTATCTCTGACAGGAAATAGGCGGGTCTGTCTTTGTCAGTTCCCAGCTACAGCTAGGCGTGACCGTTTGGGTTTCCTCTCCTAAAAGTAAGGTCGGCGCTTGTTGTATATAGCTGCTGTATACACTGACTGCACACAATGTTTATATATATATCAAGTATATAAATATAGATATCATATATGTTACATGTGCGTGAGAAGCGTCAGATGTGAGCGTTTTGCACAGCGGCCCACACAGTGACACAGTGAGGCAGTGTCTCAGCCCCCAGAGCGAGACCAACTCTGGAGCTCTGGTGGTGGTTTGGGGCTGACAGAGCGAGCTGGCCTGCTTTGATGATTGACTGAAGTGTGACCTTATTGCTGAGGATTTCACACACACACACACACACACACAGACACACACACACACACACACACACACACACACACACACACACACACACACACACACACACAGAGAGACACTTCCAGACGCCCACTTCTTATTCCATTCGCCGTCTTTGTCCTTGTTGCCCTGAACAATCTCGTCCAAGAATTAAGGGCAACGTCAGAGCAATAGAATGGTTTCTGCTCAAGCGTGAATGTGCACCTCTTGTCCATCCCTATGGACACAAGTGTGACCTCATTGTCCAGAGCCTCGTTCGCCTGTCCTCTCTCATTCCTTCACCTCCTTTCATCCATCCAACCATATCCATCCATCCACCCATATCCATCCATCCATCCCTCCAAGTCCCATCTATCATTCATAAGTCTCTCCTGGGTGAAGGTCTGTCCGGCGGGTGGAGCCCGCTGTGAGCTGCTGTCATATCAGCCACCATGAGCGCGGTGATGAGATGAGATGGCGTTTAATTGAGTGTGGGTGGCAAGGAGTGCTCCATCAAATGCTCCCCAGGGCCTTTTTAAAGGCCCATAGGACAGATAGGGTGTTCAATAGCAGTTCAACCAATGTGGCCTAGAATGTAGAATGTAGGCCAAAGCCATGGTAGGAGTTAGTAGACTACACAATAAATGACAGTTGATTTAACTCATTTGCTCTCAATCTCTCAGTGCGCGCGTGTGTGCATGTGCATTTATCTGTATGTGTGTGTGCATGGATATGTACAATTATAAATATAATGCGTTAGTGTGTGGGAAGTATTTAAATGCAAATATAAACAATGGTCTGCACATGCTTCGAGGATGCGGTCTGGGATGCCGTCACAGCCCTTAAAGGAATAGTTCACCCCTAAAATGTTTTTTTTCCTATCGATTAGTCTTTTGATTTTGAATAACAGACTTTCACTTCATTGTGTTATTGATACTTTTACTTAAGTAAAACATGTGAGTACTTTTGCCACTACTGGTTTGGGGTTTGCTGTTAGTCTCAAACCAGTGCGAAGAAGGTGCTCCGCTCTCCAGTGAGGGAGGTAGAGAGGGTCTCTGTGTATTTCATCTGGTTCTCCCTCTGAAGTCTGGCATTGACTGTAGCCCTCGCCACATGCTCCTCATGTCGCCACTGTTGAACTGGTATTGTACTCCTCCCACTTTTAACCCATCCGTTTTAGGAGCAATGGGCACTACAGGGGCAGTTAGTGGTTAAAGGGGAAATCCACCCATTTTCAATTTTTAACTATGTCATTAATATAGCATAAAGGAGTTGTGTGGAAATAAGAAAAAATTAAAAAAAAAAATAACATTGCAAAAAAATGTAACATTGCAAAAAAATTAACATTGCAAATTACACCATGATGAGTCATCACAGTGTAATTTGCAATGTTAATTTTTTTGCAATGTTAAATTTTTTTGCAATGTTAATTTTTTTTTTAATTTTTTCTTATTTCCACACAACTCCTTTATGCTATATTAATGACATAGTTAAATATTGAAAATGGGTGGATTTCCCCTTTAAGTTTAACTTGCTCAGGGACACATAGACCAGAGCCTTGGTGCAAACCGGGCTATGGCCACCTGAGTGCAACAAGACGGAAGGCGCCAATCATTTAAGCATGTTACCTTGCCTTTTTTTCCCGGCACCATCTTTATTATCCGTCATAATGGTGGATGATAAAGAATGCAGGAGGGCACTAAACACAAGGAAAAAGAGATAGTTGAATATGTCCATGGCATGATGAACAACACCAGCCAGCTGCACGATCTCTGATCGCATTACCTGGGATGTCGTTATGTATCCCTTTATAGTCGGATGTAATGTGTGTCCCTGCCACATACTACGTGGGTCATTACAACGTAACTGTGTCTCAATCGTCTTGCTGTAATCCTGTTTGGCTGCCGTGGTCGATTATAACAGGCTTTTCCCCCCCCTCCTCTGCTTTGTCTCCGGAGGCGAAGGCAAAACCCTTGCGTTGAAAGCAGCTTGATCACAACTGTTATCCATAGCTTCTGGTTTGGATACACCCAGAATGTTTTTATGCGGACAACTTCCTCTCCATTCCAAACAAAACAGTCCAGTAAATTAATACAGTATCAGATTGGTCAGACAAGTACCGTAGTAGATCTTCCTTATTGTGGGTACTGGTTGATTATTCTGGCAGGATCAGGATGAGAGAGTGATTTTAATTAAAACGTTAAGGCAAATTATGCTTCTTTTGTTTATGATTATCTTAAAGGTTCTATGACATTCATTTTCACTTTTTTTATTTGTAATGTTTTTTGGGGGGTTTTATGACCTCACTTACACCCAAAAAATCTGAACTTTGAACATTCAGTGGATTTTCTGTGGTCTGGGGTTTTCTGAATAATTAGGCTGAAAAGTAATCTGAGCTTGGCCCTTCGGCAGTGAGGTCACAGCCGATTAATCCCGCCCACTCTCCTCCTCGCCCCTCCCCTCCCCTATCCTGGTAGGAAACTGCTTAAAACATTCAACATTGACCCCCCCCTTCTCTCTCTCTCTCTCTCTCTCTCCTCTCTCTCTCTCTCTCTCTCTCTCTCCATTCCCTCCTCTGTAGACGGTGGACATTCATAAAGAGAAGGTGGCACGGCGAGAGATTGGCATCCTGACCACCAACAAGAACACCTCGCGCACACACAAGATTATCGCCCCTGGAAACATGGAGCGGCCGGTGCGCTACATCAGGAAGCCCATCGACTACACACTGCTGGACGATGTGGGACACGGTGTCAAAGTAAGAGCCCTCCCCACCAGTGAGCTAAACATTGGTGGTTCATGATGTCAAAATAAAAGCTGTAGTTTCAAATGAATGGCTGTTCTGGCAGGACAGAAAAGTAGTAGTATAAGGATTCCTGGTAGGACAGAAAAGCAGTAGTACTAGGGTTTCTGCTAGCATAAAACCAGTTGAACAAGGAGTCCTGGTGATACAGAAAACCAGTAGTTAGGGTCCCTGGTAGTACAGAAGACTAGTAGTACTAGAGTTCCGGGAGGACCAGGGTTGAGGAGGACAGCTGCTCTGAAGGCTGATATATATTGATTCTCTGGACATTCATGTTAGTATGTTGGCTATTTAGTATTTAGACACCAGCATCTGCAAATCCTCAGCACCATTTTATAGCCGCACCTCTAATTGAGCTCATTATTTTGATATATATCACTTGTGCCTGGCCTAAATCAATTGTACAGGAGAGGATAACACACATTTAGAGTGTAGTTCACACCTGTCTCTCTTGCGTGAAAAAAACAGGCTGTCTGCCGGTGTAATTACCGCTCAGACTTGGAGACGGTCGATAGGCTAGCCTTTTAGCTGATTAAATATCGACAGTAGCGAAGGTTTAACATAGACTGAACGTAGCTAACACTCTAGTCTAGAAATTGCAAATCGGGGACCACAGGTTGGTTTCTGTGTGCGTGTGTGTGTGTGTGTGTGTGTGTGTGTGTGTGTGTGTGTGTGTGTGTGTGTCTGAGTGTGTGTGTGTGTTCAGTGTGAGATGTTGGCCCACGAGTTGTTACCCCTCTGCCTCCCAAAATGTGGGAAATATTTCTTCATCTTGTTTCCGCTGCACTCTTCCATCTTTTATGCTCTCTCGACGGGATCCGTTTCTTCCCTTGTTTGTGCACTCAATTCCCAAAGGCACGTTGACAGCTTCTGTCAATGCCATTCATCTGGTTTCCGTGGTACGACATTTTTTATTCAATCTCTTTCATTCTTCACCCCATGTCCTGCCCGCCTCTGCTGGGATAGTGAAGCCGGAAATGTGCAGAACTTCATTGCCCGCCGGTGTGGCACACCACAAATAGATCTACATTGCGCACAACGCATCGCGCTACGATGCGTTGTAGAGCTTGTAGATCTGCTATTTTCGGTGTGCGACACCACACGCAGCAAAGTATATCAAGCCCCTGAGTGTCTTGTTGATTTTCAAACATCCAGCGATTTGAATGCAAAATGCTTGCTTTCCCCCTCTTGGTAAGAGCCGGCACACACAGAGATTTGGCTCGGACCGCTATGCAAATGAACCGACGCCAGGAAATGCAGCAGGCAATCAAAAGGGTCTCTCGGATAAGTGATGAAGAGCTCACAGAAACGGAGCGCTTTCATTTTCTTTTTCATGTTGTCCTCTTGCAGGTAGGCTATACTACTGCAGTGATTTCTGCCAGCAAACTTTTGAAAAATACACATCCTATATGGAGCAGCTCCAATCTTATTTGCTGGCATATGGCATGGGAGAAAAGGATCCTAGCAAAACAACAACTTTAACCACATGAACCCTAGCGTCCCTATTCTGGGGTTGAACATTCGGCGAAAATTAGCAGATCTACAAGCCCACAACGCATCACAGGCAGCGATTTGTTGGGTTTAAGTGGTTAAAATAATTTTAAGTTATAGCCAGTAGGTCCAATAATCCAAATATTATCAATCATCAGTCATCAAATAAGTAATGAAATGTATGTATTTAACCAATTTAACGCTTTAATAAATATGTCTAAAAAATCATCAAAAGTATGTAACCAACAATATGATTATCAGAGCTAAAATGTCATTAATGTAGTATTTAAATTAGTATATTGAGGAGAAAATAGCCGATCTACAAGCTCACAACGTGAGTGACACATTGTAAGCTTATAAATCAGCTATTATCAGCAAAGAGATTAGGTGTAGAAGGGGATAAAAGGAAGGAGCCGAGAGATATAGACCACAAAGTTGTGGTTAAGCAAATAAATGTTTATATAAGTGTTGTTAAAGAAAGTTATTGTTGCAGTGTAAAGCAAATGCAAAGAAAAGCAATTAAACAGAAAAGGACGAAGTTTTGAGGCCAGTAGACCAGTGTGCTTGGCCTATAATAACAACCCAGTGCAGTATTTTCTCCAATTCCATGCACTAACAACATCTATGTCAACAATGATTCTGCTAACAATGTGAAAGTCTGACTAATGACAGCCATATCTAACCTGCAAACAAATACCACGTCCCTTTTCCCCACTATTTGGAGAACCACATAGGCTGGATAGGAGGCACTAACCAATGATAAAAAATGTGATACATAAGCCAGTGTTCTTGTGGTGGTTTGTCCCTTTTCATCACGCCCACCTTTTTAGAGGCAGCTATATGTAATCTCCTGCTGAACCCATTGATTTTGCTGCCAATAAAAATGGCCTCAAACTAGAGGTCACAGTCTCAATCCAGAGTGGAAGTCAGACAGAAGACCCTTGTCAGATACTAACATCTCAAAGCAACACTAAAACAGAGTGGGTTTTATGCTGCGGTGTGTTGACAAGATGCGAGGCTGTCTGAAGTGTCCTGTTCATGATGTCTTTATGCTCATGAAGCACATTATGAGTTCAATGAAAGTTCACCCAACTAGGTTTGAACTCGTAAAAAAAAAAGGATACCTTCAAGCAATCCTCTCCTCCCTAAGTGCCATGAGCTGTCTCTTCCGTTTGCTAAACAAGTAACATGGGAAAAGTCAAAACACGAAGCACTAGAAAAACCAGAGGCTAGGGAGCTAAAACATGAAGTGCTAGGTAACAACACTTGACAACCTGTGGGAATGGTCCAGTTAACCACTTAAACCCTCTATTCTTAGTAAAACAGACCTGAGTTGGCTCTGTACTTGGTGCGCTCTTTTTTTCAATCTACAGTAGAAGCTCACAACATTGTGACAAGTTGTGAGGTTGTAAATCGGCTATTTTGGGGCGAGTGTTCCCCCAGAATAGTGATGCCAGGGATCAAGTGAGTGGTTAACCACTTGAACCCTAATAATTTGGCTGATGAGAGGAGGAGTGGGAACAGGTGTGTAGATAGGTAGCCTCGATCTCCAGGCTTTTATTTTCCTTCACGTTTTGCTCAAAAATAAGAGCCTGGACCTGGGCAGTCTGGAGAGGAGAGACAGAAGCCGCACTGTGACAAATACGTCAATCAATGAGAACTGTCAGTTCAGACTTCCTGGCAAACTGCATGCTATTCCAGCCGTCCATTTTGAATTCTGTTTGATTTCTCCGGCTGGCTCTTTGCAGGCAGAGAAGCATATCAGATTCCATCTTTTTTTCAACACACGTACATACACGCACAGCCACAGTGATCTCTGATTCTGCCTTTCTGCTCCCAAAGTACACGGCTGTAAATAATTCAGAAGCACTGATATTCAGCTCAGCTCAAACCCACCACCTCATCAGCCACAGGACAGCAAGAGATGTGGTGGTGGTGATGGGTGTAGTATGCTGTGTATGCATACGTGTGCTGGCGTGTTTGTATATCTAAGGCTCATGTGTGCTTTTAATATGTGCTCATTCTGTAGATGTGTATACTTGTGCACGCATGTGTGCTCGTACATGTTTGTGCTTAATATTTGCATAGTAGTGTGATGATCTGGTGAAGGTCATGACCAGGTCAAAGCCAGGTCACGCACCACAAATGTCATGCAAAACAGCCCATTCCAAAAGCCAGATGCTACTTCACGATGTCAGGCCCTCGCCAATACAGCCCAAATGGCATGGCACGCCCCCAACCGGCCCTAGTTACCAAACATTGCTGTTCTCCAACCATCATATAAGACAAGCTGACGTTTTCTGTGTGTGCGTGCGTGTGTGTGTGTGTGTGTGTGTGTGTGTGTGTGTGTGTGTGTGTGTGTGTGTGTGTGTGTGTGTGTGTGTGTGTGTGTGTGTGTGTGTGTGTGTGTGTGTGTGTGTGTGTGTGTGTGTGTGTGTGTGTGTGTGTGTGTGTTTATATGTACAGTATGCAATCATATAGCCTCTATTGTCCTTAACATATTACGTACTCCTGTATATACTGTAGATGGGAAGAACAATCTCGCTAGATTCACTTAACCCGGCTAGATTCACACAATCTGGCTAGATTCACATGTCGGAAGATTTGCTATGGAGTCAAAATCAGCAACCAAAACACATCTCAGGTAAACAAAGGCCTTAGGCCTAAATCCATAATATTAAATGGTCACCAGCAGCAAAATACACTTTACTTTGATATTGCATAACCGGGTGGGGCATGCGTTCCCAACTTGAATCGTTCCCGACTTGCATCATTCCCTAGTTTGTTAAAGCACGATTAAACTTCCGTAGAGGTTTGGGCTGTGTAGTTACTTGTACCTTGCCATGATGTAACTCCAAAATATGGTGAGACATCTTCAATAGTTGCTCAGTAGGTTGAGTAACATTACACGTTGAAACAGGTCTCAACAGCAGACCTTTAGCATACAAACAAATGCAAACAAAGTCATTTAGATGCTGCCAATGTATAAAATTACAAAAAACGGACACAGCATTTAAAAAAACAAAATTGAATTAGGATGAAGATCCGGTAATGCTTCTGTGACAGAATCACTGTGTATGTTGTTATGTGTCGTCGGGTCTTGTCATTTAGGTTGAGTCATTCTCCCATTTTAGCTGGACATCACAGGAATGGGACACATGCAATCAGATTAAATGAGATGTGAGCTGTGGGAAGTGCATAAAACAGCCCTTTGATAATATTTGTATCACTTGCTATGCAATATTATAAGAGAGAGGACAGAGAGAAACTGAAGCTGTAAGCCAGCCTGAGTTAAATAATGGAAGACACAATGTAGAACTTGTGGAGTTTAAATAACAATTTCATACATGGTGTACTGAATAAATGTTGCACTTTACAATCTCAACTGTTCCTTGTGGAAAGGAAAACATGTGCTTAGCATATTTTATGGTTATTACATGTCAGCACAGTTTGCTGCAGAGTGTCGTGGATTTTCATGAATCGTAAAGGGACATTAATTGCACTACACTGCCACCTTGCCAGAATGTAGAAATACATTTACTACATAGGCTTTACTTATTCTTTACTTATTCATAATGAGCAGCTGTATATGACACATGTATTGTCTCTCAAAGGGGGTGTGTCAAATATATATTTTTCTTCCCTGATAACTGATCAGAAAACCAATTACGCTCTTGTAATTTCATAATTAATTTAGCCAAACCCTGGGACCTCGTCAATATTCCTGACTGACTAACTGACTTACTGACAGGCTAACACATCAATGTAGAGACATATGCATTCCCATTATCCCAAGGCCAGCAGTGTGCAGGTATTTCATACTGTGCAAGTTCTTAATTTCAAACCCAGGAATGGCCCAGAAGCAGGTCTGTAGAATGTGAAAAGAAATGCCATTTTGTAAGTTGTTTCCCCAGTTGTTGCCCTGTTGCTTATATTATTTAACTACAGTTTCACTTGTGCTATATATAACAGAGACTTTTTTTTGTAGCAGGAAATAGTCCTTTGTTTCACTTGACAGACGACAGACGATATATCTTGCGTAACTAGGCTCACCTAGTTTTACTACTTCATTTCATCATTTTATCGGAGGGGTTGTCTTGATCTGTTCCAATTATTTAAGGGGTTATAGACACTGGGTGACACTGTATACTGAATACCTAAATTATCCAAAGATAACAAGTATGGGTGCAACACTTAAATTCATTATGTTCAGAGAAACAGCACAGCTACAGCTTGGTTTCAATGGCCTCCCTCAGGCTACATAAAAACAAGTGACGGATGCGGCACTGTGTTGTAATAAACAATTACAGCTCTCAACTCTATCTCTTTTGCGTGTATCTTTCAGTTTGTTATTTACTTGATATTTCTCAGTTGATGTCTTAGTACAGTAACATGGCTGGTTGCCTCTAAACACTGTGTGGTTTCTCTCGACGACAGTCTGAAGAAGTGTCACTGTGACTTTGCTGCAGCACTACAATTCTCTGTCCCCCAAAAGGAATTGCTTCTCAAGTTCATAATGGAATTGTTCCTCAGAATTGTTTTTCCCCATCAGCTCCTCACACAGGTGCAGGGAACGTGGCTGGCTGATGAGTGTTTCTCACATTAAGCTGCAGTTGCCACTGCAGTACTAACACAGCATAGATGCATTAGCAGAGGCACAATGAATGAATGTATGATGATGTTGGGACTTCTGTTCTTTCCATGCAGCTGTATTTGTAAAACGATATGACTAACTTTGCTATCAATAACCAACAAGCCTGTTTTCTTATCTCTCTTCTCTCTTTTTTTTTACCTGCTTGCACTCAGTGGCTTAAGGCCAAGGTAAGAAGCTTCCTTCTTGGACATGTTATTAATTACTCCAACAATTCCCCATTATTCACAAATAGAAAAAATAGACAATCTACAAGCTCATACTGTAAGCTCACAACACGTCGCAATGTGACGCGTCAGGCGAAGCACACTAGTCCCTACTGTTGAAATAACACTGCACCCTGACCATGCCATGGAAGGACTTTATTGTTGAATGACATTTACCTTGGTTCTCTTCCAGCAACATGGGAACAATGCAGCAGGGAGAGGAGGAGGAGGAGTAGTAGGTGGAGGAGGGACATTATCGAGGACCAACCCCCCCACACAGAAGCCCCCTAGCCCACCCATGGCCGGCCGTGGAACCCTGGGGTAAGAACCATGATATGTTTTCTATTCTTTTTAATAATAATAATAATAATAATAATAATAATAATAATAATAATATCTCAAATTTATATAGCGCCTTTTTAAGTCCCAAAAGATGCTTAAACATTTAACAAGCATCTCTCTACTTGAATTTTATTTGGAAAGCACCATTGGTCCCATTTGATTGGTTCTTCCAATGACACAAGAGTGTGACTGTTTCTGTACGTATTACACACTTTATGGCATTGTGAACTTGTAGATCGTCTATTTTCACAAATTTGGACTTTTGAGGAATTTCTTTGGAACGTTTTGCCTATATTGACAACATGGCCAATATAGGGATCAATTATTAATCGATTTTCGATGATGTTTTTATAATTATTAAATAAATGTGTTCGATTAACTATTGCACCCCTGATATAAATCAAAATCTCATTCCCTCTTCATATTCTGTACACTCACCATTGTTGATTAAATGTTTTTACCTTGTCTTTTCTTAAACCTCATTACTGCTGAAAGGTTTTACCCTTATCTTCCCCTTTCTTAAATTAATGCTTTTAATTCATTTTTTTTCATCCAGTATGACTATCTTGTTGTGATATGTTGTTATTGTTATAGTGATTGTTGCATGACAAGGGCTAACTTACAGACACTCTTGAATCTTGAATACCGTACGCTGTTGTCAGTCGTGTATTGGGTCGACCAAGATTCTCTCTTCAACTGACTATCTCTAATGTCCTATGCTATCTCCTCCTCCTCTCTCTCTCTCTCTCTCTCTCTCTCTCTCTCTCTGTCTGCCTGTCTGTCTGGTTGTCTGTCTCTCTCTGTCCGTCTGTCTGTGTCTCTCTCTCTAGGCGTAACACTCCCTACAAGACCCTGGAACCTGTCAAACCTCCGACGGTTCCCAATGACTACATGACTAGTCCAGCCCGACTGGGCAACCAACACAGCCCGGCACGCACAGCCTCACTCAACCAGAGGCCCAGGACACACAGGTACAACACGTACACATGCACGCATGTACGCTACCGACACATGTACTTTACCGTGCATTCATTTTGACACACTCTGTCGGTGTGTTGAGCCAGGAGTCTCATCCTCTCAATTTAGATGCCAAAGAAAGCTTTGGCACCAATGCCGCTTTTATCATAATGTCATAATTTATAGGTGCGTCCGTTATCTGGTGCCAGTTTGCCAGTCAGAAAGACCCCCATGTGTCACTCTGACAGCGAGTAGTATCTTGTTCTGATTTTGACAGGCATGTTAATCAGACGTGTTCAAGACTAATGGTATTGTTTCCAAAGTTATCACATAATTAAAGTTGTCTCAACCATCCGTTAATCAGCGCCTCTCGCTCTCTCACTCTCAATTCAGTGTGCGTGTGTGTGTGTGTGTGTGTGTGTGTGTGTGTGTGTGTGTGTGTGTGTGTGTGTGTGTGTGTGTGTGTGTGTGTGTGTGTGTGTGTGTGTGTGTGTGTGTGTGTGTGTGTGCGTGCGTGTGCCTGCCTGCCTGCCTGCCTGCTTGTGTGTGCGTGTGCGTGTGAACTGTAGTGGTGTTGGTTGTGGAATGCTAATATATATTTGGCTTCTAGATCGGTCCTGTCACCTTCTCCAAGGAGTATTTTACATTTAGAGGGATCGTAAACCTTTTTGAAGAGTATTGAACTCGTTTAAGTAGCTGCCTCATCCGGTTGTATTTCATCACTCATTAGGAGGAAGTGCATCACTGTCTCAACCTCACATAGTCTGTATGTGGTCATCATTTCTGATTTCTTCCCTTGTTGAATGCCAATAGGTGGTCAGGTCAGGCCTGTGCTGTGCTTCTTTGATGGTTGAGAAATTCTGACAATTCGTAATCACTATTTAGGGCCAGTTAACCACATAATCACATTAGCCCTGGCATACCTATTTTGGGCAAATTCTCAAAATGTTACAACATTTTTTAATTAAAATAAAATTGTATCAATAGTAATATTTGTTATAAGACAAGGTATATAGGGCAGTGGTTAACATTCTAACCAACTTTGACTCTGTTTAAACTAAGCATTAAAATGTATCTTCATTTGTCAGATACCTAACAGATTGTGTCCAAATCTAGGTGTAAACGCTCTGAAGACACATAGATGGATTAAAAAAAGTGATTCCTCAAACCATCTCCAGAGAGAGGAGGCTGAAACAGACTGGTTTCTAGTTAGCATCAACTGATGATACAGGGGAATATTTTCTGGGTGCAGCTCCCGGCTTCAGAGGGCATCTGGGGAACTAGACTCAAGATGGTTTCAATAATGTTAATGATCTCTTTTGCCGTCTTAATCATCAATGGGCATCTGTCTAAAGCCCGATTTATGCTAAGTCGTACGACTGTGTCGCGTGCCGGAAATAGCAGATCTACAAGCTCACAACACGTCGCGGATGTGATGTGTTGTGAGCTTGTATGTACATCAGCTATTTATAACTGTCTGTGCTCTACATGCAACTGGTTGGTGTATTCCTATTCCTATGTGTATGTAGAACGGATCTTCAAAGGTTTGCCTGTAAAGATTCTGTTGGATGTGTGTTCCAGCTATTGTGGCTATGTGACTCTCTCTCTCTCTCTCTCTCTCTCTCTCTCTCTCTCTCTCTCTCTCTCTCACTAGTGGTAGCAGTGGGGGTAGTGGTGGTAGGGAGAACAGCGGAGGCAGCAGTGTTGTGGGTGTTCCTCTGGCTGTCCCCACCCCTTCTCCACCCAGTATGGGCCAAGGTAAAGTCCCCCGATATCTGCAAACTAACTTTGAACAGGCCCACTTTAATAAATATAATAATATATGAAATAATACTTAATTACACAAGTCAGCAATTCATGTTTCATATGTATTTATTTACTGGAATGGGACTTAACACAGGTTAAAAGGGGGTGCAACAGAGCGCTAGAGACTAGATGATTTTAGCCCGTTATTTCCTTTAGGGTCTTGAAATATACGCCGTAAACAAGAATCATTTCGATACTTTGATATACATTTTTCATATTGGTCATTACGGTAATTTTGAAGAATTTGAAGAAAAGCAACTGGTGGACAGGAAATGAACCAATATGTGTTCTTTATTTGATCTATAAATGAAGAGAACACAGAGGACAGTTCTTTCATTTCACACCCATCCCCACCCAACCTTCACGTCAACCCTACCTCATCATCGCACCTGACACTGCAAAATGTACTTAACCCATTAAGACCTGGAACTGTGTCATTTTTAGATTTGAGTTAAAAAGCATTATTTTACACTTTGGGCTATTCAAAAATAGCAGATCTATAAGCTCATAGCGCGGCACCGAGTGCCGCGCTATGAGCTTGTAGATCAGCTAT
This sequence comes from Gymnoscopelus braueri, assembly GCF_963280865.1. Lineage (NCBI taxonomy): Eukaryota > Metazoa > Chordata > Actinopteri > Myctophiformes > Myctophidae > Gymnoscopelus > Gymnoscopelus braueri. The sequence goes on along the minus strand of NC_137611.1, from coordinate 20,157,727 downwards.
TTTTGAAAAATCGTGAAAATGTGTGCTAATCTTTGAATATATATTGTTTTAAAGTGACATTTTTTTACTCGAATCTATGCTTCCGGGGGTCCCTGGAACAATATATTTTGATGGGGGTCCGCGGCCAAATACATATAATTTTGGGGGTCCTTGACATGAAAAAGATTGAGCACCACTGATATAGAAACATAGGTTTTTCAGAATACTGTTGGGATTTAGGAGACATGTAGAATCGGCTTCAGGTCTCAATGGGTTAAATTAACATGCAGGATTCTGTTGTTTCTGTGGTTTTTGTAATAGCTTTTTTTTTGGGGGGGGGGGGGCTTTTCTGCCTTTTTTTGATAGTACGCACACACACAGTATAGAGAGACAGGAAACAGGGAGAGAGAGACAGGGAGTGACACGAAGCAAAGGTCGTATATATGGTATGCGCCTTGACTGCTAGACCAGTGGTGCCCCTGTGTACTAGGGGTGTGCCGATATATCGTCCCGCGATATATCGCGATACGTTTTCGTGACGATATGTATCGTTTTGAAAAAATAAATCGTTTAAAAAAAAAAAAAAAAAGGTTTTTTTTTTTTTTACAATAATAATAATCAGGCATGCAAACAGCCCCGAGGTGAAAAGGGTGACAACATGTTGTTTTTTCGGGTCAGGTGTCACACTATTGCCCTATTTGGATTCAAAACGGCTATTGTAGCTGAAAAGCTACAAGTTCGCATATCTGAATAATGCAAAAACAGAATTATTTGTTTGCATTTGCTTTTTTTCTCCCCCATATATTTTTCAAAATAAAAAAAAGTGCGTATCGTATCGTATCGAAATCGTATCGAAGTTGTGAGCCAAATATCGTATCGTTTGGTGAAACGTATCGGCACACCCCTACTGTGTACCTCAGATTAACTCTTAAAGGAGTATTTCACCCAAAGCATTATTATAGACTTATTTTCTATCAATTACACACCCCATGAAGCAGCTTTGAATTCATGGAGATTTTTTTGTTTTTGTCGCATTCCTAAGCCAATAATTTGATGACCGAATTATTGGCTTAGGAATGCGACAAAAACAAAAGAATACGTAGTTTTTTGGGTAAACTAATCCTTTAACTAATTTCTCTCTCTCTCTCTCTCTCTCTCTCTCTCTCTCTCTCTCTCTCCCTCCGTGTCAGCAGCAGCCTCTGTGCCCCAGGGTCCTGGTCTGGGACCCATCCCCATGTCACAGTTTGGCACCATCTCGCGCCAGATCTCCCGCCACAACTCCTCGTCCACCACCTCGTCCTCGGCCTCCATGGTGTCGGCCACGGGCACCTACCGCCGCGCCCCCTCCGTCAACTCCCAGTTCTCTGTCTCCCAGCAGCCCCACCTCAACGGGGGCCCCGGCGCCTACCCCCCCCAGAACTCAGGTACTTTATAATAATAATAATAATAATAATAATAATAAACTTTATTTGTATAGCACCTTTCATGACATGAAATGCAGCTCAAAGTGCTTTACAGAGCAAGAATACAATTACAGTTAGAACCAATTCAACAATAAAGCAAACAAAAATAAAATAAAATAAAAGCAGTAAAATGCAGTAAAATGCAGTGGCCCTCGCCACTACACAACTACAACACAAATGGATATAACTTAAATGTAGTGGCCACTGTCCTCTACAACACAGCTAAAGAAATATCCACACTTCACACAATTGCCAATATTACATGTGTACCTTGTGTACCTTAGTAATATATCTTCACACAATTGTCAATATTACACCTTAGTAATATATTTTCACCATGTTTACCACGTGTACCTTAGTACCTTAGTAATATATCTTCACACAATTGTCAATATTACACCTTAGTAATATATTTTCACCATGTTTACCACGTGTGGACTAGCCCAGGGGATCTGCTAACTTATCACATCCAAACCACACACCGTACACCCCTGAGAATGATATCGGGGTTATACAAGATATATAGACTAAACATAGACAAAAGGATCTGCCCTGGAGGGTCCACCACGTGTCGACGTGCCCCAGAGGATAATTCACTAAATCCTCCGGATGGAGTTATCAGACTCTTGTCTTTTAACTACCGTGACTCTCTCTTCCACTCACACAAAACAATATATAGTTTAGGTGTACTCTATCTACTGTATTGGTTCTCAAAGTGGGGTCCGGGTTGGGGACCACCCAGGGGTCCAGGGTTTCCAGGGGGTCCCCAGAAAAAGTACTTAATATAGCATCACAATAATTTTAACCACTTTATCCATTTATATGTTGGCCATTCATAAATAGCAGATGTACAAGCTCACAGCGCGTCACTTCGTGCTGTGCTGCGAGCTTGTACATCTACTATTTATGATTTTTTGGGAAAAAAAATGTTTTTGGAAGATTTTGAATAACTTTTTTTTATTTTCTTACATAAATCTTCTCTTCTGGTGGTCCCTGGCAGAAAACCTTTTCCGATGGTCCGCGGTTTAATTTTTTTTACTTGCGACCCAGAAATGGGTCCCGGCCCACTGTTTGCCTATGGGTAGTCTGGCGTTACTAGTCTGGCCCTACTGCTTCGGAAACCAATCATGTCACCACCCAAAATATGAAATAATGCCCTAAAGACTTGGGCTGAAAGCTGGGAGATTGTCCTCAGTCTCTAGTCGAGCGAAGAGTTTAGAGACGTGACTTGTGAGTCTAGGCCAGTGGTTCTCAACCTGTGGGTCGGGACTCCCAGGGGGGTCGTCCCCACACGATTTTGGGGGGGTCCCTAGATGACCGTAAAGTGACAATTTAAGGACTTTTAAGACCTTTAAAAAAAAAATCAAAAATGAGATGAAAAAATACAATAACTACGTCTAAAGTAATCAACAAACTATACTCTAAAATACGGTCAAGCATTGGCCAAATTGTCAAAAAATATAAGAAAAGGTCAGAAATTGTGAAAATAGCCGATCTACTAGCTCACAACGCCTAGCGCTGTGAGGCGTTGTGAGCTTGTAGATCAGCTATTTTCACAATATATTTATATGTGGAACCGAATCAAACAAAATGTAATGCCTCAACTCCTACAATTCCAAGTGCCTGTCCCCAGTTCAAGTATGATTATTTTGGGGGGTCGTGGCCTGAAAAGGTTGAGAACCACTGGTCTCAGCCGGCATGGAGAGTCAAGGCCACTTGTGAAAGGGAGGTGGTCAGTGATGAAGCTGCAGCACGTGTTTGTTTTTTAGAATTTGATAAGTAAAGGTTTTTAATGGGCCCAAGTGCTATGAATCATTTATAAAGTGCTATTGAAAACAACACAGTTATAATAACGGTTCCTCAAAGTGAAAACTTAGAGATAGATGGAGGACAGACAGCAAATTGAGCAAAACAATTGATAATTGCAGTCCTACACAAATTAACATTTTGTACACACACACACACACACACACACACACACACACACACACACACACACACACACACACACACACACACACACACACACACACACACACACACACACACACACACACACACACAGCAGCAGCAGCAGACAAGGGGAAACCCAGGACACGATTAAAGTAGCAGTCAGAGCAGCAGAGATTTACCTCAGCATCCATGATGCTAATGGCTTCCCACTGCAGACACAAACATCTTCCTTGGCATGGACACCGGGGGCAGAGGAGGAGGTTTAGTCTGGGAACAGACATCTCAATGTCTGAACTGGGACTTAACTGGGATTTAATGCCATATCCAGTCAGCACAGCACAATAGTATCGATAAATACCAAGATATCATGACACATCCTAACCATATTTAGGCATATCTCAATGTCTTTTTCTCCCCTATACCACTTTCAACCTGATGACCCTATTTTGGGCATGTCATAGATGTCAAAAACTGTCAAAACGTACAAAAACCTTTGTGATCTACAAGCTCAGTCACAACGCATCCCATTGCGACGCATTGTATGCTTGTGAGCCAGTGGTTAACACAAATAAACAATAAGAGAGATGGAGTGGAGATTATTTTTATGAATTATTTTCACCGGTCATAAAACCATTTTCATTTCCCCAGCCCTGCTTTCTTCATATGGTGTAGCTGTGAATGGACATGGGTAGAATAATAAGACATTAGTGTCCTGTGGGCGTGAAGACCTTCCATTACAGTGGATTTATGAGCTATACTCTGGACCGGACAGACGTACTGGAATTCTGGGAGTGAAGTGGTCTTTACTAGAAGCATTCAGCGTTAACAACTTGAGCTTTCCTGTCAGCAGCTTTCACCTGCGCAAACCGTGTGTGGCAAATTTTTATAGAACTGGAGAAATCGGTGTAGCCCCCCACCTCCCCCAAGGGGCCCTTGATTAATTCAACAACCCGGACTATGAATTAGTTAGATGGTTAACCCCCTCCCCCCCAGAGCATAAAACACTCCTCTAACACAAGGTCAAGCCCGGGGTAAAACAAAAAAAGAATGCGAAGCAGAGATGTGCGCGCGTGTCCTTGTCTGTTGGCCGTTGCCAGCTGCAGTCCGTGCCCTCTTGAGAGCATCCGCGAATGCCGATCGGATCGTATATCACTGAGTTAAGGGATGATTACTGGTTGGTTTTTACCTACATATCGATATCAAGGCGATGTTAACAATTTACAATTTAGACATTTAGCAGACACACTTGATCCAGAGCAATTTACAGTAAGCAGGGTAAACACGAGGTAATACATCAAATGCATAGAGATAGTAATCAAGGATCATAGGCAAACCAAGAAACTATCATCAGTCTAAACCGTATAATATCGAAGAATTCATAATCTGTACATTGAAACTATACAATTAACTAACTTACTATCACTATTTAAAAAAAAAGCTCTAGAATCTGCACCGTTATTTAAAGATATGTCAAACTATTAGAGAGAAAAGAAAAACTACAGCCTTAAGTGGTTAAGAAGCCTGTGTTTTCTGTAGGGGGTTTCGCAGGCTGCATCTAAAAGCATCTCATCCTGTATTGTAGATAAAACGAGCCTAGGTGTTACGTGCAGCAGTATTAGTTGTACAACAATGTGTGCGAGGGGGAAAGTCACACTGATCATGATTCATGAAGACATCACAGTGCGTCTGTCTGTCTGGACCAGACCAGACCAGACCAGACCAGACGGGCCTGACTGTGTGACATCATGTCTGTGGGCGGGGTTGCTTGTTAGAGCAGTGGTTCTCAACCTTTTGAATTTCAACCATCCCCAGTTTGATACGCAATTAGGCTAAAGACTTCCGTGCCGCACTATGAGCGCCGCGCTATGAGCTTGTAGATCTGCTATTTTTGAAAAATCGTGTAACATCGTGAACATTTGTAAAATATTTAGTTCCAGGAACCCCCAGAAGCAAAGATTTGAGTTATAAATGTCAGCCAAAAAAAAGGAAAACAAAATATATATTTGCACAACTTTTCATGATTAAAAAAAAATAGCAGATCTACAAGCTCATAGCGCGGCACCGAGTGCCGCGCTATGAGCTCGTAGATCTGCTATTTTTGAATAGCCCTACGAAATCTAAAAATGACACACAGATACACGTTCCCGGTCTTAAAGAGTTAAAAGAATCTCTGGGACCTACACTGTAAAATCCTCAGTGTTAATTTAACTTGTACTGAGTGTACAAATGGAACCTAATGGACCCTTTAGGTTCCATTTAGATGCCTGGTGGTCCCCAGGCCCTACGCTGAGAAACAGTGTGTTTAGAGCAAAGGCTAGGGTTTGTACTTGTCTGTCTGTCTACAGATATGTACACGTATCTGTCTATATGTCAATCGTTCCACCTATATTCCACAATTATTTATTTGTGAACAAATAATTCCAGCTCCTTGGCAGCCTGGTAAAAGGCCTGCTGATTGGGTGGACGATGGGTTGTAAAGTTCTTCTTTGGTGAAGAAGAACTAGAATTATTTTTCTTTTTACAAATCTTGCCTTTAAGGAGCTCTCTCAACAACAGTTTGGCATCGTGGACGCTATACCTGTGCAAAACGCTCCTATGCTGACAAGGCTTCTCTCTCTCTCTCTCTCTCTCTCTCTCTCTCTCTCTCTCTCTCTCTCTCTCTCTCTCTCTCTCTCTCTCTCTCTCTCTCTCTCTCTCTCTCTCTCTCTCTCTCTGCTGCGTCAGTGGAGCTGTCGCCTCGCCACACTAATTATTTTTGGGTTTCTTTGAAGCACAGTGAGTGCAAGTCGTTTACCGGTAGCAGCAGCAGCAGCAGCAGCAGTCTATTGTCGTCTGCCAGCTTTTGGCATCTGTGACTAAGAGAACAGATGCTGACGAGAGGAGTTTTACTGAGCCTGAGAGATGATTAAACAGTTAAATCCTCAATGTTAATGTAACTCTGAGAGGTTCTGTTTCACTCTGAGGTACATTAACATAGAGGATTTTGATGTGTGCCTACTACTCTTTTAGCTGAATGAATGTAAAGAGAAGGAGAACGGTGGTGTTTGGTCCAGCAGCATTCAGGCTCATAGTCTAATAGGCTGCTCGGCAACGCTCACTGCACCCGTTTGCTGCTCGCTTACAAGCTTTGATGTTTTTTTCTATTTTCTCCCTCCCTGTCTGGCTCTCCATCTGTCTTCTCTCTCTCTTTCTCTCTCTCTCCGTCTGTGTCTGTCTCTCAAACTCCCTCACTCACTCTCTGTCTCCGTCGCTTTCACTCTGTCTCTCTCTATCTCACTGTCTCTGTCTACCTCATTCTCTCTCTCTCTCTCTCTCTCTCTCTCTCTCTCTCTGTCTGTTGCTGTGTCTGTGTATCTGTATGTTGCTGCTCCAGTGTCTGTGGCGCCCCCTCCTCCTCCCATGGTGCAGCTGACCCCACAGATACCACTGACCGGCTTTGTGGCAAGAATGCAGGAGAGCAGTGAGTCCACACGCACACACACACACACACACACACACACACACACACACACACACGCACACGCACACGCACACGCACACGCACACACACACACACACACACACCTATAAATCCAGTTATACCAATATCAGAATCATCATCATATTCACTCATATCTCTTTTCGTCACTCTGCCATTCCCGATCACTACCTCGAATCGCCGCACGCCACGCCTTCTCGCCGCCGCCACTATCTGGGGCCGTGCGCGTCGTGTGCACACTCGCTCACTTTTCATGCACGCTCCTGAACGCCCGTGCGTGACGTGTGCACACGTCTCCCTCTGATGTCTGTCTGCTGCCATGGCAACAGAGTGCGGCGTGCGCGGCTGCGCGCGCACGTGCGTCCCTCGCTCTCGCTTCACCGTGGAAACACGCCGTGACGTCGGTGGCCTGACGCACCGATGCTGCTACCTCTCGGATCGCCGTCTGCCTCAGTTTGAAATCTACCTGGAACTCTCACCCAGACGTTAAAGACGTGTCAGTCAGCTATGTACTTTGTGCAAAATACTTTACTTTATACTTACTTAGTTGCGTGCTGGTGTTGTGCACTTAACACCTGGAACGCTTCTGTGTCACTTTAGATGCCTTTGGCTATTCAAAAATAGCAGATATACAAGCTCATAGCGCGGCACCGAGTGCCGCGCTACGAGCTTGTAGATCTGCTATTTTTGAAAACATCGTGAAAAAATATTTTTTATATTTTCTTCAAAAAACTGTTAGGATTTAGATTTTTTTAAAGAATCACCTCAGGTCTTAATGGGTTAAAATAGCTGATATACAAGCTCATAACGCGTCGCGCTGCGTGCACCTTGTGAGGTTGTATATCGGCTGTTTTTGGCGTGTGACACCGCACGCAAACGAAGTATATCCAAGCCCTAAGCAGAGTTGAATGTGTACCTGGCTAAATGATGTTTTTATCCATGTACGTCGGTATCTATAGGTTACTGGACGTAACCCCGGTTTTATGATAATATGAGCGAGATGTCTCGCCTATGGGAGAGCGCCCTCTGGCGTGATCACAGAAGCATTACCTTATAAACTCCAGACAAACCTTTGGCTGGATTCTGACCTCCCTCTGACTGGAGGGCCCGCCCTCCATCCTATATAAGTCAGGGGAGAGTCATTTTCCGTAATTCAAGATAACATTTTTCTTCTCGTTCGTAAACAAGAAGGGTGTCTTTCGAGACATCTCGCTCATATTATCATAAAACCGGGGTTACGTCCAGTAACCTATAGTTTTATTTCAAATATTCACTCGATGTCTCGCCTATGGGAGATATAGTAAACTCCCTGATTGATATCTCGAAGTCCAGAATAACCAGCCTAGGGGCCTGACCCCCGTCTGGAGGCTACACTATGGACCGTATGCGCCACAGGGGCTGCAGTTACGTCCAAACTGTAGAACCTGGCAAATGTCAAGGCCTAAGCCCAACATGCCACACTGCAGACATCCCAAATGGAGACCCCCCCGAAGAGGGCCCATGATGTCGCTATTTCCCTTGTAGAATGTGCCCTCAGTCCCACTGGGGCAGCATCCCACCACTGGAATAGGCTAACTGAATAGCCTCTACAATCCAGTGGGAAAGTGTCTGTTATGCAATGGGCTTGCCCACCATCCGTGGAGCCCATGACACAAATAGCTGATCTGACTTTCTCAAAGCCCTAGATCTGCCAATGCACATTTCCAAAGCCCGAACCGGACAAAGGCAATGTAACCTTTCATCCTCCTATGAGGCGAAAAGAGGCGGGTGAAACGCATTCAAGGTCACAAGGACACTTGGTACCAAGGGGTTCTTTGGCACATACCCAGGTCTGGGTCTGACAACCACCCTTGTAGCCCCTTCCTTGACTGTGTACACTCCTCGTGTACTGACAGTGCATGAAGATTACTGAGCTCTCCAGTAGTCACTGAAGCCATCAGTAACGCAGTCTTTTTTTTTTTTTTTTTTTTTTTTTTTTTTTTTTCTTTTTTTTTATGATTCAATGTTTATTCGTTTTTTGTTATACACAGAAATTAGAATATAAACAAAAGGAGTGTTAAACATCAGAAGCATACATACGAATAGACAACAAAAGCAACAAAAGCAATACAATACAATAAATCAAATTAAGAAGAACAAAACAAAACAAAACAAAAAACAACAATGCCAAGTGATCCTGGGTATTTCCTTTACATACATTATATTCAATGAGGTAAAAGGGGGAAAAAAGAATAATCGTATGTTGCGCTACCACCACATCTCAAGTCTTGTTAGCAATGTACATTATATATCCTCCCCACTTACGGATGTATTTATCCAATCTGTCAGACCTCCTATAGGTTATCTGCTCATAAGCAGCAACTTTGCCAATCTCTACAAACCATTCTTGGAATGAAGGACTCCCAGCATCCTTCCAACCCCTCATCAGAACCTGTCTACCGATCATGATAGCAGTCAGGATGAAACCCACATAATCACAGTGGGCAACCTGCTTTGGGTCACCCAGTATGTAAAGCCTGGGGCAGAAGGGAAAATCAACCTTTGTCATTTCTAAGATACAGTTATGTATTTGCTTCCAAAACCTCTCAATTACGGGACAGTCCCAAAGAGCGTGAACTAGGGTGCCCACCGATGATGGGTCCTTGCACTTCCAACACTCAGCTGTGTCCTTAAGACCAAGTCTGTGCAACCGTGAGGGTGTCCAATAGAAGCGGTTGTGAATTTTAAATTGAATCAACCTGATTCTGATATCTGTAGACATTTTTGTTGAATTTTTGCAGATTCCATCCCACTCCTCCACTTCGATATCTAGGTTCAAGTCCTTCTCCCATAGTGTTTTCAACACATTAGGTACCTTGGTATTTTCCATAAATATCTTAGAATAGTAAAATGAGGCCTCGTGCCCTGTACCAAACACCATGGTGGTGCCCTTCAACAGTTCAGAATATTGAGGCAGAGTTCTAGGTGAACCAAATACTCCACATAATAAGTGTCTCAGTTGCAAATATTGCCAAAATGTAGATCTGGGTAGGTCAAATTCTGTAACTAGATCATCAAATGATTTAAGAGAATCTTCTTTGTATAAGTCGCCCAATGTAAGAATCCCTTTATTAACCCATTCCTTCCATAAAAATGGAGTTTTGTTAATGTGTAATTTAGGATTCCGCCAAATGCTCGATTCTGAGTTAAGGTATGGGTTTGTATTGAAAATTTGACATATTTTTTTCCATGTGTCTTGTAAATGGGAAATGACAGGGTGCGCTTGAGCTCGGGGAGACTTTTTTGTGGATAAACAGGTAAGAGGTGGAAGAGGGGAAAGAGCCAATTGTTCAATCTGATACCAGGGCGGTGCTCTCTCAGGAGGGAGAGCCCAATGAGCCAGGTGTCTTGTGCTAAAGGCGTAGTGATAGAACAATAATTTGGGAAGTCCCAGCCCCCCTCTTTCCACTGGGAGTTGAAGTTTGTCTAATCGCATCCGAGCACGTTTCCCATTCCATAAGAACTTTGTACAGATTCTATCAAACTGCTTAAAGTACTTCCTAGGGATGTTGACAGGGAGAGACTGGAGAAGATAATTTAACTTAGGCACACAGTTCATCTTTAACACATTAACTTTGCCCCACAAGGATAAAAACAGTGTAGACCACCTATCAGTATCCAAGGAAATCTTCCTTAATAGAGGATCAAAGTTTCTCTCCACTATCTCGTTCATTTTACTGGGAAAGAGAATGCCTAAATACTTTAGCCCCTCTCGAGGCCATTGAAATGACCCCTCCTGAAATAAAGATCTAGGGCAATAGGAAGTCAACGCCAGAGCCTCCGACTTCGCCCAGTTCACTTTATAGCCCGATAGTTTTGAGAAAGAGTCAATCGTTTTAAGTATTGCTGGGATAGAAGTGGCAGGCTCCGACACTGTCAGCAAAATATCGTCCGCGTACAACATAGTCTTGTGTTCATAATCCCCAATCCTAACCCCCGTAAAACTAGTATTTTGGCGTAAAGCTGCCGCTAACGGCTCTAGCGCGAGACAGAAGAGGGCTGGAGAAAGCCCGGAACCCTGGCGTGTCCCTCTACCCAGTGTGAAGTATGAGGAGATGATCCCATTCGTCTGTACCGCAGCCTCAGGTTTATCATACAAGACCTCTAGCCATCTAATAAAATTTGGACCGAATCCAAATGTCTTAAGTGTATGAAACATGTATCTCCACTCCACTCGGTCGAACGCTTTTTCCGCGTCAAGCGACAACGAGGCGACCGGGGAGTTCTCATTACGGACCTCCCACATAATATCCAGGAAACGTCTTATATTGTCAGAGGAGGATCTTTTACGAATGAAGCCCACCTGGTCAGGGTGAATGAGATGTGTGATTATTTTATCTATCCTGTTGGCCATGATCTTAGAGAGAATCTTGCAGTCTGTCGAGATCAAACTAATTGGACGATAGCTCTTACAATTACATGGGTCTTTGTCCTTTTTGAGAATAAGTGTAATAATGGCTTGTGATAATGAGGGTGGCAAAGTGCCTACTCTAAAAGATTCTGTGAACATCTTCTGCATGAGGGGCATTAGATCTGTTGCATAACATTTAAAAAATTCAGCAGTGAAGCCGTCCTGACCAGGGGACTTGCCTGATGGCATCTTTCTAATCGCATCGTATATCTCCTCCTCTGTGATAGGGCCTTCAAGGGAGTCTTTTTGTTTTTTGTTCAACTTAGGAAGGTTTAAGTCATCTAGAAATGTAATCATCTCCTCATCTCCCGCTGTGCACTGTGAAGTATATAAATCAATATAAAACTCTTTAAACACCTTATTAATATCCTTAGGGTTCGTCACAGGCCCCTCTGGAGAGTGCACCGCTGTGATGCTTGAGTTGGACTGTTTCTGCTTGATATATCTAGCCAATAATTTACCTGCCTTATCTCCTGACTCAAAATATGTTTGTCTAGCCCTTAACAAAAGAAATTCAACCTTTTTGGAGAGTAAAGAGTTATATTCATACTTAAGTCGTGTTAATTCTCTCAAGTTATCAAGGGACATGTGTTTTTTCAGCCCAGACTCAGCTTCTTTCACTTTTTTCTCCAATTCTGTGAGCTGTAACTTATTTTGCTTTTTCTTATGTGATGCAAATTGAATAATATAACCCCTGATGACCGCCTTCATCGCTTCCCATGCTATGCCAGCAGATGGCGCTGTGGGAACATTAATTTCAATGTATGTCTTAATTTGTGTCCTCAAATCCTCCCTAAACACCAGGTCCTGTAATAAGGATGAATTGAGTCTCCATCTGTTTGTTCTGGCCATTTCATAACCAGGGAGCATATCTAGTGTCACCTGTGCATGATCTGAGATCAATATATTTCCTATTGAGCAGGACAAGATAGCAGGAAGTAGGGAGTTTGAAATAAGAAACATATCGATTCTTGAAAAACTTCTATGAGCATTTGAATAGAAAGTGTAGTCTCTGCCCGTGGGATTCAGCAATCTCCAAACATCATTAAGCCCCAGAGATGTGCACATCTCTTTAACCATAAGAGTGGATTTAGATTCTCTGCCATGTGAGGAACCACTTTTATCAAGCAGTCTATCCAAAACCATATTACAGTCCCCTGCAAGAATTATCGGGAAATCACCAATATTCTGTAATCTGTTCTCCAGATCTAAAAAGAAGGCTGGGTCATCAATATTAGGGGCGTAAATATTGGCAAGTATTATCGTCTGACCCTGAATCTCTGCTAAAACAATGATCAGTCTACCCTCTTCATCTGATACTTCTCTAATAAGTTTAAATTGCACCCGTTTACTAACCAAAATTGCCACTCCTTTACTCTTGCTAGATCCTTCACTGAAGAACACATGTCCCACCCATCCTCTACCCAGCTTTTCAGACTCTATTTTAGACATATGAGTCTCTTGTAAGAAAATCACATGGTAATTGTTAGCCTTTAAACTGCCCATAACCTTCTTCCTTTTGATTGGGCTGCCCAATCCATTAACGTTCCATGTGGCGTAGCGCAACCTATTATCTCTATCCGTAGCCATTAGTGTTTGTAGAGACAAATATAAAAGAATGTGTGGCCACATTGTTAATAGTAAACCCCAGGTACGTTGGCATTGAACACAAACAAAAATAAAAATACATATACAACTGTGGCCTCTTCAGGTCAAATCCAAAAAAGACCCGGCACCAGCTCACAACAACTAACATAAAGCTTACAAGGTCCATGACCCGCAAGTGGAGTGCCCAATCTGCATCAGGCAACACTGGCTGTTTACAGTCATTATCTCAACTAATTCCAAGTCAAACCCATTCAAAGGGAGTTAAGTATACCTATATCAAACATGAACATCCATATAAAAACAAACTACTTGTCCTACTTGTCACCCCCCCCCCCCCCCCGCACACATCCATATATTACCTGCATATGCAATATTTACACCTATACACAAAGTAGCAAAATGTATCAAATTGTTATGCATTGCATTCTATTAATATACCATTCCTTTCTGACATACACAAGTGGGGGAGGAACCCCAAGCAGCATATTACTTTAACTTCAAAACCGTACCAACGAGAGGAAAAATAAAAATAAAAATAAAAAAGATAGGTGTCGCTGTATTATAATATTCTTACACTAACCAACCTGAGCAGAACCTATCCCATCATAAATTCCAAAGTCTAACTAGCCCTAAATTATCATCAGTCCCTGTCACTTTGTAAACTATTTAGCAGCGTAGAAGAGCCCTCGCTCTGCTACCGGAACATTTCAATCTAATAAAGCTAAGGGTTAAACATATGACGCTTTTACTCTATAAACCATAAAGCAAAACAACGAAAACAAAGTGCATACATAAACAGAGTGGCACTGTCAATGTGACTGTGAGAATAATAAAAACAAAAGGAGAATGCCGTTTGTAAAATATTTGAAAATTAGACCACCTGTTCATTTGCATTCTTATCATAGCGCCCATATCCTCTATTAATTAGGCCCAATTCCCCCCCAACCCCCCCCCCCCCCCCCGATATACACAAATGGGGGAGGAAACCCAAGAAGCATTTTACTATACATTCAAAACCTTACCAATGAAGCGAAGAAAAATAATTAAAATAAAAAGGATAGGTGTAACTGTATTAAATTATTCTTACATCAACCAACCTGAGCAGAACCTATCCCAACATAAATTCCCCAAGTTTTACTAACCCTAAATTATCATCAGTCCCTGTCACTTTATGAATTATTAGCAGCGCATAAGAGCCCCTGCTCTGCTACCAGAACATTTCCAATCTAATAGATGGGTTTCCCGTTGGTAAACATGAGAGGATGATGCGCGCGCAGTGGAGGGAAGAGCCTGTAGAGGGCGCTATTACCCGCAGCAGCTCTGGCCATTGCACATTGATAAAATAAATGGTCTTCACCGGGTTTAATGAAAGTAGATTAAATGATGCAGTTTGTAATATCTTCTTTACTCAATAAAAATGATTTGTCGGAAGTTGGATCTGTCTGTATATAATAGCAGCATTATGCCTATTATGCCTATAATAGCAGCATTATGCCTATCTAAATCCCGAAAATAACAATAGAGTGAATGGCACTTCCGGGTCGTTCTACCTCCCGCATGCGCAGATCGCACACTCTGCTCTGTGATGACGTCGCGCGGAAACCCATCTATAGAGCTAAAGATTAAGCATATGACTCTTTTACTCTATAAACAAAACAACAAAAACAAAGTGCATACATAAACAGAGTGGCACCATCAATGTGACTGTTAGGATAATAAAACAGAAAGAATAATGCTGTTTGTAAAATATTGAAAATTAAACCAACTGATCATTTGCATTCTTATCATAGCGCCCATATCCTCTAATTAATAAGGTCCAATTCCACCCCCCCCACCCCCCACCCCAACCCGGAGAATCTAGTGTGAGAGTATAATCAGCATTGTCCTGATATTATTAGAGTTGTGTGAGGAACGGATAGAGGGGCAAAGAAAAAGCAGGCGAGACAGATAGGGGGGGGGGGGAGGGGGAGAGAGGGAGAGAGAGGGAGAGAAAGGAGAGGGGAGAGAGAGACAGAGAGAGGGAAAAAAAAAAGGCAACGGTTTTACGGAGGCGGAAAAGCCTTATATGGAGGAGGAGAAAGAGAGTACGCAAAATCACCACTTCTGTATGAAGTCCATCGCACTCTGGGGGTCGCTGAAGGTCTTAGTGGTTCCGTCGTCCATGTCTACGCGTAGGATAGCAGGATACATGAGGCGAAACTTCTTTTTACGTTCGTGTAAGAGTTTTTTGCATTGCTTGAAGCTCTCGCGTTTCAGCTGGGTTTCCCGGGAGTAGTCCGCGAAGATCATCACTTGTTTACCTTTCCACTCGATCCGTCGTTTCTCTCTGGCGGCTCGTAGAATCGCTTGAACATCCTGGTACCGCAGAAAGTTCGCTATGATGGTTCTGGATCCCCCCGTAGCCGTAGATGCGGAGTTCCCCGCACGGGCTCCACGGATCCTGTGAACTCTCTGCAACTCGTAGCCAAGGGGAGGCGGGTTACCCAGGGTCGTTGTTAGGAAGTGGTTTAGGAACCCAATTGGGTCATCTTTCTCCACTTTTTCATCGAATCCGACAAATCTCAAATTACAACGTCTGGCCCTATCCTCCATCATGGCAATTCTGTCGCGCAATGCCTCCCAGTCTTCCATTGTGACTGTGGGGGTTTGCTTCTGCTCCGCCATGGCGTCCTCAACTCCACTAACGCGTTCTTCAATCTCCGTCACTCGGGTCACAATGGAAGATATTTTTGTCTCAACAGATGCAATAGATTTCTTAATAGTTTTTAAGTCCTTCATTTCTGCTTGGATCTTCTGTAGCATATCAAAAAGAGTTTTGTTCGTAATTGCCCCAGCCGTTTCGTCCTCAAACTCACTTGTTGATTCCTTGTCAGCCATGTTTGGACGCGGTGTCGACAAAGACCTTCGCTTTTCCACTTTTTTCTGGCTTGATGTCGCTCTCCTCTGCATGCTATCGCTACTACTTGAATTACTTAACGGTAAAATCACTAATGTATGGAAAGTTAACTTGGAAATATATATATTTTAAGGATTAATCCAGCCGTGTTACCGGAGCTCCAGATTCAGGCAGCCATCCTGGTGCTTGCGTCACGTGACCCAGTAACGCAGTCTTGACTGACAGTTGTTCTGTCAATTTGACTCAGAGGCTCGAAAAGTGACCGAGATAAGGAGTCCAACACCAGGCTCAAATCCCAGGGTGACACCGGGGACTTTGACTCGGGAAGAGACGTCCGGTCCCTTCCATGAACCGACAAATCAGGCGGTGCTGACCCACCGTCTCGGCTTCAAGCAAATACGGCAGGCTGAGATAGCCGCCAAGTAGACTTTTATTGTGGAAAAGGCTCTGCCCTTATCCATTAAATCCTGTAGAAAAGGACTTAATGGACATGGGCTTAGAACGGCACAGTGCGAGACTTCTCGCACCTTATCTCAAAACCGTTCTGGGGTAACCCCTCAGTACTCAGATTCATCCCCTCATGGGCTGAGCCCAGAGAGTCAGATGTTCTGGTCAGGGACAAAATATCTCGCCCCCTGCTAGCGTTAGCATGTTTCCGCGTAACGGAAGCAGCCACAAGCGGTCGTACAGGAGAGGTTCGACTGACACCCAGTGACCCCATTCTGGGGCCACCAGTATCACCATCAGCCCCTGGTCCCTCACTCTCACGAGTGTGGGACCTAACAGGGACAGCGGAGGAAAGCATAAAAAGAGTTCTGAGCCATTCGTGCACTAGTGCATTTCGACCCAGAGGCACTGCACCCTCCACTGGGAAGAACAACGGACATCCCGTGTCTTTCAGTGAAGCAAAAAGATCCATCTGGGGGCGATCAAACGATCCCAGATCTTCCTGGTATCTCCGGGTGCAGAGACCATTCGTCTGAGAGGAATCACAAATTCCTCCAGCGACACAGCGTTGTTACACATTCCTCTGTGACCAACACACGACAGCAACTGCCCAATCGTCTTAGCGATACGGCTAAGGCCATCATACCTGACATTTCCATGCACATTTTGAAGGAGACCCTCCGGCCCGTGTAAAATTGTGCTAGGCAGGACAAAAAGGACTGATCCTTTTCGGTGGCGGGCTGGCTCTGAACGATAGCGAGTTCAGAGTCCTGCCTATGAAATTCGCCGTCTGTGCAGGCACCAACACGCAGTTGACCCTGAAAACCCGATTTCAGTAGGTGAGACACCACTTTCTGAGTATGCTGCCTTGCCGCCGATTCTTGAGTCGGCTTGTAGCAGCCCATCGTCTATGTAAGACGCTATGCGAGTGCCTTCTCTTCTCAGAGGGCCAATCGCAACCTGCGTGAATTCGACGAATACTCTGGGGCTGAGGACGTTACAAACGGTAGCACCGTGTATTCGTAATTTCAACCTCAGAACCCTAACCGCAGAGATTTCTGTGTGGTGGGTAAAAGGAGCATAAAAATAGGCGTCTCTTAGGTCTATCAATGTGAACCAGTCTCTCTGGCGCACCATGCGGAGGAGAGACGGATTTGATAACATCCTGAATTTGAACACCTTTAGATACTGATTGAGGGCTCTTAGGTCCAGTATCGGACGCAGCCCCCCCCCCTTCTTTTTGACCAGGAAATAGCACGAGTAGAGCCCGCTGTTCGCTTGGTCTCTGGGTATTTCTTGTACAGTTCTTTTTCCCAACAGGGAGAATTGTCTTCCTGTAGAAAGTCGCCCGCCAGTCCCCTGCTTAAGAGAAAATAGCTTTCACTAGCATGGGGAGGTCTCGAGGCGAACTGTAGTATATATCCCCTGGATATAGAGTGCAGCTGTATAGTGGTTGAACAGAGTCGACCGTGAGCCGTTCCCTTGGGGACAGGGCGTAATCGTCCTCTCCCCATGGCGAGCATTCGCCCCGCTACCATGAAGTGTCTGTGAGACCTCTGTGGTAGCGAGCTCGTGTCCCTTATGTTCTGGTTTTGTCCTGTTTCATTTCTTTTTGCCGTGCCCCTGAAAATCAGGCTGTAACGGTTTGAAATTTTATTGGAGAAACAGGTAGAGAGGGTTCAATTTCTAATAACCACTCCGATGTCTTGCCATAAGGCGACATCTTGGTCATAGTATCAGCGAACCGGGGTTACAGTCGTAACCCATGTTTACATTCACACAACATTATCCACATAATGTATAGTGTGTAAAGTCATTCTCCCTTCCATCGGGTGGTGGAGCGTGTTCACCCCGCCCCGCCCGGTCACCAGAACTCTAGGACCACCAGAGAGAGAGGGGGAGGCGGTGTCCACCGTCTCCTCCTGACATAGTCCCAGCCATGTCCCTCTCCTTTCTTTATTTCGCTCTTGTAGAGTAGCTGCCCGAGGCCTGCCTCTAGCTGGCTAGGGTGCCCCCCCTGGCCTGTAGGTTGCAAGCAGGAGCACCTGCCGTTTAGGCGACGCGTGCTTCGCAATGGAGTTGGGCTCTCGTGTCAGAGCCGTGGCTTCTGACGTGAGGTGTGTGGCAACCCCTTCTTCCACGGGTAGCGGGAAGAGTAGGGCTCAGCCCAGGACACGTCAACTGTTGTCCCAGTGCTGGTTGCCAACGGGAGTAGGCATTAAACCGTTCTCCCATACTGGCTGCGGCTGTGGCCATAGGCTACGCCGCTGGTAACTCGAGGTCGAGTATGAGTCGTGGGGAGAGGCTCGTTTTACTGGCCAATCGCCTGCTCAATGACCTGGTTATAGGGGACATATTCTGTACCCTGGAGTAGTTGGGCCTCGTCCGTGTCCTCTTCCTAACTTGGTGTAGAAGGGACGCCTCGCGGGTTTGGGGGGGTTCGTCCCCCTCCGCCCCGGTGGACGTGGACTCCTATGGCCGGGTCAAACATTTGGAAATGTATGGCCCGTTTTCTGACGAACCTAGGTTCAGTCAGTCCGCATGCTATGCGGAACGGACCTTCCTCACACGGCCCTCGGGCTGCGTGGGTCGGTCCCAGGCAAATAACACATGAGTTGTGTCCGTCGTGACACGACATTCTATTCCCGCAGACCCCGCACTCTTTCGAGGGACAGGGGTCCCTTCGTTGCTGGGCTGCAGCGGTCATTGTTCACAACACGCGTGGAGCCTGTTTGTGGCAAGGTCTGTAAAACAGGGGAGTCGTGTATGGGAGAAAAACTTGCTAAGCTTTTATTGTCCCAGAGAAACAACACGATGTCGGTGTTAGCGTGTAGCTAACTGTAGCCTGCCCAGCTGGTAGTTTATGATGCTAGCTGGTGGCTTGCAGAGCTGTCCCAAAGAAAAACACTAAGAGCGGAAGACGCTGGTGTGTTTGCTCGGTTTTAGCTCGTGGCTAAGAGGCCACCTTAGAGAGAAAAACACGATGTGGAGCAGTGATGCTGTCGTGTTTTACTCGGTGATAGCACGCAGTGTGCAAAACGTGTTGCTAGTGGGAGCTCTAAGCTTACCGATGGCAACGTGCTAAGCAAGCTGGTAGCATATTATGCTAGTTGGTGGCGTGCAGGGCTGTCTCTGAAAGAACACAGTAGGAGCGGACGACGCTGGTGTGTTTGCCCGGTGTTTAGCTCATGGCTAAAAAACCACCTCGGAGAGAAAACACGATGTGAAGCAGGTTATGCTGTCGTGTTTACTCTGTGTCAGCACGCAGTGTGTAACGTGTTGCTAGTGGGAGCTTGTTAAGCTCACCGAAGGCAACGCACTAAGCTAGCTGGTAGCGTATTATGCTAGTTGGTGGCGTGCAGGGCTGTCCCAGAGAAAAAACACACTAAGAGTGTAAACACTGGTGTGTTTGTTCAGTGTTTTAGCTCTTGGCTAAGAATCACCTCGGAGAAAACCACGATGTAAAGCAGAGATGCTGCCGTGTTTGCTGTAGCCTGCCAAACGTGTTGTTAGTGGGAGTTTATTAAACTCACCGGTGACAACATGCTAAAAACTAGCTGGTATCCTATGATGCTAGTTGGTGGCGTGCAGCGCTGACCCAGAGAAAGCACACTAAGAGCGGACGACGCTGGTGTGTTTACTCGGTGTTAGCTCGTGGGTAAAAAGTCACCCTGGAGAAAAACACGATCTTAAGATGTCGTGTTTACTCTGTGTTAGCATGATAGCCTGCAAGCAGTGTCGCTAGTGGGAGCTTGTTAAGCTCCCGGTGACGACGCGCTACGCTAGCTGGTAGTATATGATGCTAGTCGGTGGCGTCTCGCACTCTTTCTGCGGGACCGGGGCTCTGTTGGACCCGGTCCGGCTCTTCGGAGCTGCGGAGGCCATGTTCACGTTAAGCGTTTTAAGCTTGAAGAACGGAACAGGGAGGAGGGAAAAACAAAACACGGGGGCCGAGCAGACTATGCTGGCGTGTTTGTTTTTTCTCCTAGCTAGCTCGGGGCTAACTGTGGCTAGCAGCCCGTGGGGCTGAGGAGAGCTTATTAGGCTCATCCCCTGGCTCACGGCTACTAGACTGAGAAGTAGCAGACTATACTACACGTTAGCAATTTAAGCTAGAAAAACTAGGGAACATGTTAAGTTCCTCTAGGAAGAACCGTGCGATATTGTCACAGGTTTTGTAAAGAAAGTCAACACCTACCGTCAGCAGCGTCTCGCGGTCCAAGATATTATCCTGTCCTGATGAGACTTTCGCCGTGCCGACTCCATAAGGTGGACTGAGAAGGTGCTTCCTCGATCGAACGAGAAGAAAAACTGAATTACGGAAAATGACTCTCCCCTGACTTATATAGGATGGAGGGCGGGCCCTCCAGTCAGAGGGAGGTCAGAATCCAGCCAAAGGTTTGTCTGGAGTTTATAAGGTAATGCTTCTGTGATCACGCCAGAGGGCGCTCTCCCATAGGCGAGACATCGAGTGAATATTTGAAATAAAACTTGCTGTGTCTCTACCCAACCATATGTGTTATTGAGCTTAAAGAGGATGATGGATATCGTCTCTGTCGGGTGGAAACCTCATATGTCCAAAACTGTTACTTTTCAGGATTCAAATTCAAAGATAGCAAAAGCAGCAGATCTACAAGCTCAAACCGCGGCGCGAAGCGACGTGGTTTGAGCTTGTAGATCTGCTGCTTTTGCTATTTTTTTTGCTATTTTTTTTGCTATTTTTTTTTGCTATTTTTTTATATAGAAACACAAAAAGTTCAAATACGGAGATAGAAGGTTTCTGCCCCGACAGCAACGATATGCTAACTAGTATTACAATGTTGTTTTTGTTTTGTTTTTTTCATGTTCCGTCTTGAGAAAACACGCGTCAGACACCTTGAGCTGCTGCAGTGCACCGGAGCGCTGCAAGTGCTTTAAAACAAAAACCTGAGCTTTCCTGTCAGCAGCTTTAACCTGTAGAACTGCGTGTGCATATTTCATGGAACCAGGGGAATCAGTCAACCCCCCCTGACCCCCCCCCCCCCCCCTCTGCTGGCTGGAAACACTGGCCCTGTGGTTAATTCAACAACTGGACTATGAATTAGTTAGATGGCATGCACAGCACGTGCGCAGAATGGGCGACACAGTCGCAGTGGCGGAAAGTAACTAAGTACGTGTACTCAAGTACTGTACTTAAGTTCAATTTTGAGGTATTTTTACTTTACTGGAGTATTTCCAATTTTCAATACTCTACTCTGCATTACTTCTCAGAGGCAAAAATTGCTCTTTTTACTCCACTCTTACTTGAAAAAGCTTGTAAATCTGCCATTTTCAAAGGATTTTATACATTTGGAAACTTGTGACATTGTGCATAATGAGTACTTTTACTTTTAGTACTTGAATTTTGATTTGTACTTTAACTCAAGTACATTTTGAATACTGGTACTTTTACTTGTAACAAAGTATTTCTACATTGTGTGGTATTGCTACTTTTACTTAAGTACAACATGTGAGTGCTTCTTCCACCACTGCACAGTCGCACAGTTACACTGAATGACCGCTGTTAGGGCCAAGTGTCGTTCTGAAATTGCTCTCAGTGTACCGATAAGCCAGCGCACCAACTCATGTTGTGTGCACGGCTGCACGCGCACGTGATATACACTTTCTCAGCTCTCCCCTTAACTACTTAAGACCTGGTGTCCCTATTTTGGGGGTGTCATTATAGACACAAAATAAAATGTCTGAAAATGTCTCGCATTTTCATTTTAAAAAATTGCAATAAAAAATGTTTTCAAAATCATCAATTTTTTTTTTTTTGATGTACAATGAAGTTTTTAAGTCTTAAGCGGTTAACTCCGTCTTTCAAAGTGAAGAGTATTTTTTTTACATTGCTGATGAAAGCCATAGATAAAGATATTTTCAAAAACACCTACAGAAGCCACTGAAACCCAGAAACATCTGGGTGAGCATGTTTGGAAGTCTAAAAATATCACTCACATCCTGTATTCTTGAGAAGATGACGTTATTGATAAACCCCTACAAGTCCCGGTGCTGAATGTAGCAGCAGTATCGCTCGCTGTACATTCTGTAAGTCATATTGATGATGAGTCATAGAAAGACAGTGGCAGTGCCCTAGCGCTCAGCTGCCCTCTGGTGGACAGTCAAACTATTACATGCGTGTAAAGGCAATCTGTTGCTGAGCAGAATCATTTGTCTTGGTCAGAACAGGGATCAATCATTGGGACATTAATCCATTTGGACCGGGAACGCATCTGTGTAATCTTTTAGATTTATTTTGGCTATTCAAAAATAGCAGATATGCAAGCTCATAGCGCGGCACCGAGTGCCGCACTATGAGCTTGTAGATCAGCTATTTTTTGGGGGTTAATGGGTTAATGCCCCCATACACACCATCGTGGTAAGTTGCACGATGCTGCACGGGCGCATCATCGACAGAGGGCCAATAGAGTAAATAACGATACAGTACGATAATTGAGACAAACAAGTCCCCTCTGTAACCTAACCTTGCTGTCCATCGCGTTTCTTTCTCTCTCCCCTCTCTCACCTGCTGTCCACCAGTTACAGACAGCCCAGCGCCACCTCCCCCACCTCCCCCTGAGGACGTGGCCATGTTTGAGGAGCCTTCGCCTCCTCCCCCACCTCCGCCTTGCGACTATGATGGTGAAGAGGACGCGTCGGTGGTGCACTACAGCGACCCCTACGCCGACGGGGACCCCCAGTGGGCCCCCAAGGCTTACGTAGAGAAAGGTGAGTGCCCGGTGAAAAATGAAGGAATTTGGAATTCATTATGGAAATTGCAATCGGGGAAAACATTTGTTAATAAAGAGGAACATTTTCCTTTGTTTTTGTCTCTGGGGGCACCACCTCCTTTTTTGTGTAAAACAGGAACTCGGTTTGGCTCCTCCCCTTTGTTAGTACACTTCCCCCCGGGTGCTTCTGTGTTTATTCCTACTAACATCATTACATATTTAAGGCAGTGCTGAGAGATTCTGCTGAGAGATTATGGAAATTGTGGAAGTGCTTGGAACTCGTATTTGGTACCAAATACAATAAGTTTAGTTCTTCCTGGATGCACTTTCCTGCTGTGGTGATGCAAACTGTTTTAAGCTGTGATGATAGCTTGATGTCAGTCTGATTTGAAAAGTAAAGGTAATAGACTGAAGTAAATGAAGTGTCCTTATAAAGTCAGAGAGGAGCTCTTGATCGTCTTAAAAACCAGAGAAATGGCACCAAGAAACAGTGGTGTAACTAACTAAGTACATTCAATACAGGATCAATATAGACCACTATGACTGCAACTTGGAACCTGGCATCAATACTCAACTGAAACAGGGGAGTTTAAATAGGCACAAGGACTAACGGGACACAGGTGAACTCCACAGACAATCAACACAGGGATAGGCTACAACTAAAAGGATACGGGTGCAAAACATTGGCTAATCGCAGGACTGGTGAGACAAGACAGGTAACAGCAGCAACAGAGGAGACACTAAAACATTTCTACAAAATAAAGATACACAAGTGTAATGCAAAACCTACCGAAAACTAAGAAACGAGGAAGACACATTACTTCAAAATCAAAGGAACACAACTGAAAAGTTAAACACCAACCATAACTAACAAACAAGGAACACAAAAACACAACAGGACAGGGATCGTGACAGAAATTAGTTCTCAAACTGAGTAATGTACAGTAAGTACATTTGGCTTTTAGAGGCAGAATTGAGAATTGAGTATATTTATGGCGTGGCTCTGCAGGAGGCTAGCCATCTATAGGAGGGTCGGTCGGTCGGTCGGTCTGTCTGTCTGTCTGTCTGTCTGTCTGTCTGTCTGTCTGTCTGTCTGTCTGTCTGTCTGTGCGTCCGGAGCTAATCTCGCAAGCCGCTGGACTGATCAGTGCCAGTGGGCTAGCTTAAAACCTCCACTAATTTCTTTCACATTTTATTGTTTTGAAATATATCAAACTTTTTTAGGTAGTCAAAGGGGCTTAGATCTGATTGAAACCCCGCCAAAATCTTGAGTCATATGTCATAGATATGTCAGAGACAACTGACACAGGCTGGCTTCATGCAGTCGGAGATCCACATTGTAGCCATGTCGTTTTGATTTGATGGTTATTTTGGGGGTCTTTCTTGCCTTTATTGATAGCCACAGTGTCGAGAGACAGGAAACAGCGAATGAGAGTCTGGCAGTGATGTGCAGCAAATGTCCACTGGGCCCGGGAGGGAGATTGTCTCGCTGTTAGGCATCAGAGCTAATGTAACTCTTTGTAACTCTGTTTGGAAAGCGCTATACAAATACATTCATTATCATAATGTGTACCACACATTATGATAATGACCTGGCGCCCCAAACTCTCAAAGAGTTTTTTTTTACGTGTAAACGCTTCACTTTGTCTCAATGTTCACACTTTGTCTCAATGTTTTCGGACCTTGACTTTGCGTGTGTCGTCATCCCCCCCTCCCCCCCCCCCCCCCTCCAGTGGTGGCCATCTACGACTACTCGAAGGACAAGGAGGACGAGCTGTCCTTCATGGAAGGAGCCATCATCTACATCATCAAGAAGAACGATGACGGCTGGTACGAAGGGGTCGCCAACGGCGTCACGGGACTCTTCCCCGGAAACTACGTGGAGTCCATCATGCACTACGCCGACTAAGGCAAAAAAAACAAACAAAACACAAGCCTCCGTTTATGAACACAGCTAAAACCGTGAAGACGTACTGTAAAGCAAAAACCCAACAGTGACAAAACAGTTCATGCGGCCACCATTTCGAATCAAGTGCCATGTTGTAGTATTTGTTCTTTTCAAAAGATATACAGTCGTATGAGATCCCACAATGAGGGCTTGTGTGTCTAGGGAAGTCCAACCAACAAGGTCTGTTTGGTTTTTTAAAAGACTAACGAATGGGCTATTTCTACCAGTGAGTCAGATTCTTTTAGAAGCAAAAGATTAAAATGCTTCTTATTTGGGTAGCACAGCAAGGCTAGAGCTCGTCAAGGCCGAAATGTCACGATACAGAGTTTTGAATGGTCATGTTCGCTTGGGATGGAAGGAAAACTTTGACGGACAGGAATATGACATTCATATGACACCGTGCCAGTTGGCTTGCAAAATTTGATTTCCATTCTTTTATTTTCCACTGTAGACCAGCAGACCAAAAAATGCCCTACGCCGCACTCCAGTCCTGTCACAAATAAAAACAATGGTCTGACTATGTCTACAACAACAACAACAACAACAAAATGGAACAAACGTCAACAATACTGTAGATAGACATGACAGAATGTTTGATATCGTCATTGTCTATGTTGCTAATGTTAAAGGGGTTAAAAAAACAAAACAACTTTGAGCTATCTATTGACTATGCTATGCGTCGATGTCAGCGGTCAGAGAAATGGGGGCCGGTTGTGTGGTTGAGGAATCCATTGATGTTAAAAAAAAGGGTATACTAATGATTATATAGAATGCATTACAAAAAAAAACACAAAAACAAAAGATATGACCCGTTTAAGTTGCTTGTTCCTGGTGAAGTTCTTTTTGTCTATAAATTGTATATACTGTAATGTGAGAAGCTACCAGTACATTTGTTTGTAGAGTGTTTCACCTGTGAGTTTCCATCAGTGTCAATGGAGATGGGTCAGTCGGAAGTGAGGAGATGCCAAGATTGGATGGTTTTGAGCTCCAAAACCAACCTTTTCTTTAGTCTGTTATTTATCACTCACAGTGCCATTTTACCTTTAGCTAACACACTTTTTTTTAATTTTTTACAAAGAATCATGACTGTGTCATTTTGACCACTTTATCGTCGCTGATCTATTTAGTTAATATGCTGTCCAGCCACTGTAGCAAAAGGTCCCTGAGGATGTGTGTCGCTTCAAACAAGAAAATGTGAAGAAGAGGAAGAAGTGAATTTTGTGTGTTTTCATTGTCGCGTTTCTTTTTTTTCTTCCCGTTGTCTTGGAATAGCTGCACTGAACATTCATCCGAGATTGATGGCTTCCTTTCCATTATCGCTTCGATCACAACACCAGAGTTGCATTTAAGCCTTGTAAGAGTTCTACTAATACTTAATTTCTATGCCGTTAACGTCTATTTCCGGCGTACAATGAAGTATAAGTCTGGCTTAACCATAACAGCATTAGATTAGTTATCTTCTAGTGTTTCCAGTACTGGTATGGTGCTTTACTTTGGTGCTCAGTAACCGTATTCACCTACTGTACCATAACAACCTCAGTACAAGGCTGGTCTACTGTACCTATAGACAATATTGTACTGAATGTGTTCTATCTCCACGTTTTGTAACAAAGGGTAAACATTCAAACGGTTTTGAATGTAGCCTCATTCAATCATGCTTTTTTTTAATCATAGTGAATGTAGGCAACCGCGTGATCTGGCATGATACATGCTCAAATGTACTACATTATAGATTAGTTTTAGTTTGTACACAAAAGGTTTGTGCCACATGGGAATTATACATCACTGAATACATTAACAAAAGTATTATAACATTTTTATAATACTTCGGATTGTCTTGTTTTCTAACAAAGACCTCAAATGCAAAATAAACTTTGTGGAATAAAAGGCAATCATTTCAATATAATGTTAATGTGAGACATGCCATACCTGCTTTTTAATGATTATGGACAGGAGGTTAAAACTCACTTTTGGTTACTTTTGAATTATTATTTAAATGTTATTATTGAACAAAAATATTATTATATGTTACTTTTGTTTTTACGGATTTTCTTAGGACCTTTGCTCATAAAACTACATTTCTAAGAATACAGTTTTCAGTTTAATACAGTTTTGGACGTTAAGAAATAGGCTAGATAGAACAATGACTTCTTTTCAAGATATGTATACAATACTGTATATTTTGGAATTAAATTCCTCCTACAGTACAGTGTGTATTCTGAGTGGAGTATTGCAATCTTGAGGAAATGGCACATGCAGTTTTTGGTATCTGTCTTTGGAACCTCTAGAATCCATTTGTGGTTACAGGATTTGAGGTTCTCACAAATGCTAGTGTAGAATTCTTTATAATGCAAAGCTAGTCGATATGAACAGTACATTTCATGTATTATTGGGAATGATTTGCTATCACATCCCATCATTGATTGTATTTTTTTCCCACATCTCCGAAGGTAATTTTGGTGAGGAACTGACTTTTTCTACCTGTTGCATTTCTAGTTAACGGTTTGCTAGCAGTTGTATTTGATTTATTTATACTTTTTTTCCTAGAGAAACCATGAGATGACCACTCACTTGCAGAACTTTGTAATGTTTACCACTTAACGTCTAGCATTTCTTATGATGAAACGTAAACAAAACTGTAACTTAAATGTTCACAGGAACAGGATCCAATATTTGTCTTCTCCTCTTGGTTTGTACATATGATGTGTTCATTGAAATTTATGTACAGTCCTTTTGTAATAAACAGCTCATTGAAACAATCAACTGAGCGGCCTGTCTTGTTTTCGGTGTGGCTATGAAAGGCTAAACCATCTACAGTATTAAGAGGGTCTGACAGTCTGACTATCTGAGCTAATCTTGCCAAATGTCTTATGCTGTTCACTGTAAAGTAGAATCTCAAAAAAAATTGTTCACATAATGTTATATACTTTTTGAAACATTTATCATGTCAGTATCATGGTCAGTATGTCATGCTCAGTATAGTATCATTGTCAGTATCATGGTCAGTATGGACTTTTTACATACTGTAAGTCAATGGGTCTTGGATTGTCCAAATTTGGGCACAGATGACGTCATCAGCTAAACTCTTTCAGAGCCAAGCCGTCTACAAGTGAATGTCACTGATGACTGCAGAGACTGACCATATGAAGTCCCAGATCTACATACCGTAGTCACGCCGTTATTGGACCGGACCAGTCTGGTTTACTTATGAAACAGGGCATTCCATCTGATGGAGAGATCCAGACCTACATAATGATTCATATTTATTGAAAAGCAACCGAGATGTGTATTTTCAAAATGTTGTCCAACAGACAGATACAAATAAATATGTTAAATAATAAATAAACCACATTAAGAATCCCTCTGCTTGCAGCTATTACGACACAACAAAACATTTTCAAGTCTAAAGAAATCATAAAGAACAACACCCTCTCATACAAGTCGTTAACATCTTTACAACATGTTGTAACAACATATTGGACGATCACATCACTTCCAGTTATATTATTTCAGACAACACTTGCTGTGTCTGGATAATGCACTATGGACAGTGCCAATACAGGCACTGCAATCACGCATGCATCAAAGTCCTCACTTTAATGTTTTGCTGTACTGATGCTATGTAGCATAGTAGTCCAGAGGCTTGATATCTCCCTTTGCAAAAGAGGGACTCCCCTTTGAATTAGCGGTAGCTGTTTGGTTTCCCACATGGGAGACCGGGGTTCAAACCCAGGGGGTTAAACAACTACACACTTGTTCCTCTCTTAATATAACAAAACAACAGACTTTGCTTGGAAACTACTGTTTCACTACGACAGAAATAAGAGCAAGGCAGAGGGACATCTGCAACTCATAATTTAAAACTATATTTGAAATACAAAATGTAACCCCCCCAAAAAATGATATATTTGAAAATAATGTTTGCCCCCCGTTGAGGGCTATGGATTTATCTTGGATGAGACTCCTTTCATGAGGAGAGGAGGTCCGGGGGAGGTGGAGGGAGAAAGTCTGACAGTGGTTCTGATTGGTCGTCAATATTGCCTGCAGATGGGGGAGGAGGCAACGTCTGCTGACCGTTGGTATCCACTGTGAAGAGAACAGAATCATGATCAAATGATGACGCGAGTTTTCAGGATGTTGTTCTTATTTTCCAGACATTTCTTCAACCAGGATTTGTCTCTCCCCCCCCCCACCCTCTCTCTCTCTCTCTCTCTCTCTCTCTCTCTCTCTCTCTCTCTCTGTCTGTCTCACTTCCCTTTCTTCCCATTTGGCTTATCCCAGTTTCTTCCCTCTGACTACCTCCCCACCCTCTGACTATCTTTAACCCTCTCGCCTTTTCTCTGTAAGAATGTGAGTGCTTTATGACATTTTCAATTACAGCTGCACTAGGCAGACATGTGGAATCTGAATAAAGAAATGGGAAAGGTGGCTAGAGTGACACTTCAAGATTCCCCCCATTTATAAATTGTGGACACAATTTTGACACTATTGTCTGTGTAAAATCAAGTCTCTTGATTCCTAACCATTAAGCACTGTGATTTAAAGTTCAGGAACTATAAATTGTGCCGACGCATACACACATTGGCTCTGCACTATATATTCGAGAGGTCTTCTTGTTCATCACAACACTCGTCCGTCTGTCTGTCTGTCTGTCTGTCTGTCTGTCTGTCTGTCTGTCTGTCTGTCTGTCTGTCTGTCTGTCTGTCTGTCTGTGTCTCTCTCTCTCTCTCTCTCTCTCTCTCTCTCTCTCTCTCTCTCTCTCTCTCTCTGAACATAACTGACTCCCATCCTTCTTTTCCTGGGCGTGCTCAGTGCGTTGTAGGCTTTACCTTTCTGGACTGTGGAAGGTGTGGTTTGCCTCGCCGCTGATAGGCTGCTGAAAGTGGAGAACACAGCTGAGGTCCTCTTCACTGCAGTCTGGTAGTTCTGATACAGGCTGGAACCATACTATCACACACACACACACACACACACACACACACACACACACACACACACACACACACACACACACACACACACACACACACACACACACACACACACACACACACACACACACACACACACACACACACACACACACACACACACCATGCTTATGTGCTTTCCCAAATAAGATCTCTTGAAAGACCTGACAGGTATGACCAATTATAATTTTTAAAACCTACAATAAAATATTGCTTGAAGTTATTAGCTACTGCGAACGAGTTATAACGCCAAAATGACATAGATGTGAATGGTCAGTGAGTGATGGTGATGGTCTTTGTACTTACTACTTTGTGATACCAATCTACTTTAATGGTTTGTGTACGTGTGAGAGAGTAGCAAAGGGATTGGTGTATTGTTAAGATGTTTGCCTCTATTCACACCAGCTTTTCTTTTATTTAACCACTGAAGACCTAGCTATTTAATACTTTTGTATGAAGGTAGGTGAAAATAGCCAAACTACAAGCTCAGAATGAATCGTGATGCATTGTGAGCTTGTAGATTGGCTATTTTGCAGTTTGAAAATATGAGTATGTTTTCCTGTATGTTCCAGTGGTGTTTCTGACCTTGGCTATTCTGATGGAGTTCACCCACAAGGACAGCGTGTGTTCGTTTTCACAACACAGGAACTTGATGTAGTCAGACTCCTTCTGGATGCGGGGATGCTGGGAAAATAGCATAGGTCAAGGGTCAGTAATCATGGTCAGTATCATGGTTAATACGATGTCAGTATCATCGTCAGTATTATGTCAGAGTCATGTCAATATCATGGTCAGTATGATGGTTAGTACAGTATGATGTCAGTATCATGGTCAGTATGATGTCAGTATGATGGTCAGTATCATGTCAGTATGATGTCAGAGTCATGTCAGTATCCTGGTCAGTATGATGGTTAGTATGATGTACTGTATCATGTCATTATCATGGTCAGTACTCAGTATCACGTCAGAAACATGTCAGTATCATGTCAGTATCATGGTCAGTATCATGTCAGTATCATGGTCAGTATCATGTCAGAATCATGTCAGTATCATGGTCAGTATCATGGTCAGTATCATGTCAGAATCATGTCAGTATCATGTCAGTATCATGGTCAGTATCATGTCAGAATCATGTCAGTATCATGGTCAGTATCATGGTCAGTATCATGTCAGAATCATGTCAGTATCATGGTCAGTATCATGGTCAGTATCATGTCAGAATCATGTCACTATCATGTCAGTATCATGGTCAGTATCATGTCAGAATCATGTCAGTATCATGTCAGTATCATGGTCAGTATCATGTCAGTATCATGTCAGTATCATGTTAGTATCATGTACTGTATCATGTCAGTATAATGGTCAGTATCATGTCAGTATCATGTCAGTATCATGGTCAGTAACATGTCAGAATCATGTCAGTATCATGTCAGTATCATGGTTAGTATCATGGACATGGTTAGTCATGGTCAGTATCATGATTAGTCATGGTCAGTGTATCATGGTTAGTCATGGTCAGTATCATGGTTAGTATCATGGTCAGTATCATGGTTAGTCATGGTCAGTATCATGGTTAGTCATGGTCAGTATCATGGTTAGTCATGGTCAGTATCATGGTCACTGAAACAATGGCTCACAAGAAGAAAAACAACAATTCCCTCAGCTCTGTCGCTCTTTTTCCAGGACTGTGTTTTATTGCAGTTCTTCAAAATGCCAGCAGAGGGCAACACGCACATTGCCAAACTATAAATGCACTGTAATGTACTGTAGGCAAATAATATACAACCATGACAAAGACTTTGGCTTTACATACAAGCTATATTGAAGGAATAAACGTTCTTGCATATGTAGCCAATACAGAACCAGGTATGTGAATGCATACTGACACAGATGTTGTCATGTAGGAATAGTGAACTTTGACTATAAGCTCTGAGTCACAGAAACAAGACTAACTAGAAAAAGTGCTCCTCGGAGCACAGGTCTCCGCCAGGTGAGGTAGGTTATTGTGGCCTCCTGGTGGCGCTATAATAGGCCAATGTGAAAAGGGTGGCATTTCTTCCTCGCCTAGTGGGAATGTGCGTGCATTCATGATTTGAGGCATTTTGTTGCAAAAATGTGTTTTGCTAAAGTAGACCTGCTGGTGGCACTATAACAGGGCAATGTGAAAAGGGTGGCATTTCTTCCGCGGCCTAGTGGGAATGTGCGTGCAAATTTTCACGGAAATCGCAAGCTGCTTTCATGATTTGAGACATTTTGTTCAAAACTGACCAATCCTGCTAATTTTGGAAGCCAACCTTAGCCAATCAGGATGGAATATGAAATATCGGACAGATGCGTCTTGATCACATGACTATAGAGATACTGTGTACCGATTTGCGTGATGTTTGGATAAAATCTGAAGGATTAATATCCAAAAATTTTATTGACATAAGTCGGCCTCCTGGTGGCGCTGTAAAAAGCAGATGTGAAAAATGCAGTGCAGGTGTTTTTCCTTGGCCTCTAGGGAGTATGCGTGCAAAGTTTCACGCAGATCGGTGCAGTTATAGTTAAAAATGCAAATTGGCCTGTTATAGCGCCACCATGAGGCTGATTTGAAAAGTTTTAAGTGGCATTTCTTCCTCGGCCTAGTGGGAATGTGCGTGTGAAATTTTATGGAAATGGCAAGCTGCGTTCATGATTTGAGGCAGTTTGTTCAAAACTAACCAATCCTGCAAACTTTGGAAGCCAACCTTAGCCAATGAGGATGGAATATGGGAAATTGAACAGATCCGGGTTGATCACAAGACTATAGAGATACTGTGTACCGATTTGCATGACGTTTAATTGAAAGCTGTAGGAGTAATGGGAAAAAATGTGTTTTGCACACATCGGCCTCCAGGTGGCGCTATAACAGGCCCATGTGAAAAATGTGGGGCAGAGGTTCTGAATTGGCATCCAGGGAGTGTGTGTGCACAGTTTCGGAGCGACCGGGCCAACGGTGCCAGAGATTAGCTGGTAACACACAGACAGGACGGACGGACGGACACACGGACGGACACACGGACGGACGGACGGACAGGGGCGAAAACATACTCTCTCGCCATGCCTTTCGGCCTGGCGGAGACAATAATGGTGTGGCTTCATGTGGATCTCAGTCTTCATGAAGACTGAGATCCACATGAAGCCACACCATTATTAGTCTTGTTTCTGTGACTCAGAGCTTATAGTCAAAGTTCACTATTCCTACATGACAACATCTGTGTCAGTATGGAATTTTCAATTTGGTTTCCAAATTCGTCAATTTGGAAACCACGTGTGGCCACTGACCAGTCTGTGACTTCAGTCATACATACATACATACATACTGTACTATCTATGATCTATGACTCCATACCTGGGCAAGGCTTCACAATGATCCGACAGCCATCCACTTCCATTATTTAAACTAGAGTTAATAATTTAAATAAAGGCACATGTGAGAAATACAATGCATGAAGGTTAGCCTACTGGCAGTGTGCTCAAGTAATATGGTGCTAATCGGTCCAGCGATTTGCAAGATTATAAGCCTGGACAAGGATCCTCTTCTGGATGGCTAGCCTCCTAAAGTTTACTGTTTACTGTAGAAACATCTGTCAGTTTATCATAGAAACAACAGGTCAGTTTACTGTAGAATTAACAAGTCAGTTTACTGTTAACTCAACAGTTCAGTTTAAACAACAGGTCTGTTTACTGTCTAAACAACAGGTCAGTTTACTGTACGGTAGGTGGGCAAAAATGACAGTAGCGTCAACTTCTCCTAACGCCTCTCACTTCCCCAACCTGTGATCTTCGCTGTAAAGAGAAAGGCCACTCTGAGGTTCAGCTTCTGATTCTATGTAAATGAACGTTGTGGTTTCCTTTCTTGAAATGAAAACATTTTTAGAACCACTGCTCCACACACCTCGCCTCCCCCACACGTCACGCAGTTGATGTCGGTTCATGACCTTGGGTGGCCTTTCCACTGAAAACCACTAACGTCACAAGGGGCTGCGCCCCCCACTCCGACCAACCAGCAGACACCCCTCCACACCTGGTTCCATTCTCTTAAGAGCTCAGCCTTGCGTCTGGCTGGGGGGGGGAATGAATTACCATGTCTTCACCGGTTCGTTAGAAACCGCCCGCCAGAAGACATCGTAAAGGTTTGTGGAGGCCGAGAATGTGTCTCCCTAAAGCAAGTGGTTCTCACAGTAGGGCCAGGACCATTGTCCTTGAGGGGGTTCCAGGGGGTCCCCAGAAAAATTGGTTAATACAAAAAATCAAAATCAGTTTAACCACTTTAACCCTATTTGCCTCTGCTATTTAAAAATTTAAATCTAGCAAAATTTGGAAACATTTTCAATATTTCTGAAACATTTTTAACAACAGAAATCTTACGGGGTCCCTGGCACAAAATATATTCAGATGGGTGTCCGCGGCCAAATACATAGTAACTTGGGGGTCCGTGAAAAGGTTTGAGAACAACTGCCCTTAGTTCTCTCTACCTCTCTGTCTCTCTCTATCCTTCCGTCTGCTTCTGTCCTTCTTTCTCCTCTCGTTCGTGGTCTCTCTTATCTGCCTTCACAGGGAGAATATACCAAGTCCACGTTGCGTTCTGCAAAGGTACCACACAAACCACCAGGCTGCTGCTAGGAAGTGTGTAACTTCCTGTTCAAAACTGCTTTGTTTAACCACTTAAGCCCTATGCTTCATCGTGTATGATAGCCAATCTACAAGCTAGTTTAGCTATTTTTGAAAATGTCAAACATTTTTAGTTTTTAAATGTTTTACAGTTTTGAGGTAAATAAAGTCCTTTTGCACACCTACTTATTAGGACAGGTGCACAGAAGTGAACAGCCAATGTAGAGAAAGATAACTTTGAACAGATTTGAAAAGAAATTTGAAATTGTTGAATGTTTTTAGATTTTTGAAGCATTTTGAAGATTTGGACATTTGTTTTGGAATGATTTGGCCTCTAATTCCTAAAATAAGTTAGGGACACCACTGTTAATGTGTCAGAGACAGAGCAGAGAGGCCTTTGACAAGGCTTTAAGTCAACAGATCATCATCTGTCATCATTATTCACTCAGTGAGATGGTAGAAAACCAGCTGGCTGTCTTTTGTCCTTACTGTTGACATTGACTATGTCATTATTATCATTAGGGTAAAGATTTACCTTCAGTATGAAGCAGAAGTCAGTGGGAGCTTTGTATTTTTGTTTGTAGTCATTGGTGGTGTAGATGTTGACATTGTCAAACTGGATAAAGCAGGCGAGATCACTGGAAGACTACAGTACCAGGCAGAGAAGACAAACAAACAAATTAAACAGACATCACATGATACAACACTGGACCAAAAGATTTGCCTGATATGGTCAAAAGGGGAGGCAAGGCTCAAAGAAGTGATCATTCTTTCCACTTCCTCTCATCTCTGTGTAACATTGTTTAGTTTTTATAATTGCGTTGTGCCGCTTTGTTACTGACTCAAAAATAACAATGATTTTGCATCTGCTTTTGAGAAACAAACCTTTTCATTAGCATAAACTGACCAGCTGGATAACAATACAGTGAACTGTATTAAACTGTGTTGCTGGGAATAAGTGTGAATGATGTCAACTACATGAACCCTAGAATACCCTTCCTGGGCATGATATAATAGGTGAACATTCAGCAATAGCTGATGTACATCAGTACAGCCGGCTATCTTCGTCGAGGGGGCCAAGTATACACCCCTGGGTGACCCAAGCCAACAAAGTACATAGGGCTTAAGTTAATGAGAATCTTGTATGGCATTATGGAGTTAATTGAGACCATGCTTACAGTATAACTACTCCCTCAATACTAGCACCTCCTGACTCTTTCCTTCCTGTCATTCCAGATCTCACAAACCCCCCTGTTTTTGTCTTCTGGAGTCTCCTCCTCAAAACCCCAGTGGGACATGGTGGAGCCTGAATACTCCAAGCGGAGATGACACCCCTAACCCGAGTCTCAACTCCCTGGGTTCCACCTCATAAACCACTCATTGCTGAGTGGTCTTATTGAGTCTGTAAGCCTAACCAAAATCCTGTGAAAGTAGTTTGATGCTATCAATACTCAATAGTGTCCGATCCTCTGTTCGACCCTTTCAGTCACTCATTACCTCTCCAAAATATCACACTAAACCTTTTCACTGCATTCTGTTGAGGCGAGGTCTTTGTGTGAGATGCACGTCTTTCGTGGTCTGGCTCTGCAGACTGAAATATTTTTTGGACAGTTGTAGTTTATTATATACACTGTCCATACCTTGGTCTTTCCTTTGGGCACATTGTAGATCCCTGAGGCCCTGAGCAGGAAGTAACGTCGCTTCCAGGCCTTCTTCCCGTCCTCCTTTAGATACAGAACGCCCTCCAGGTCAGGTACCTTCACAGAATGACCCTCAAAGTTCTCCTGAGAGATCAGGGAGGCACAATCAATCACTGATACAGAGCAATCTGTATATTGATTGCAGTTTGATACCATCTCCATGTTATGGCGTTTATGTGCTGTATTGATCACTGACCTGCAGTAGAAGTTCTTTCTCTCGATTTTTTATCTCACTTAGAGACTTGCTGTCCCTCTTCCACATGTAATATATCTATAAGGTTTAAAGAATGATTAATGACTGGGCCACATTCTTCAGAGCAGTGATTCTCACCCTAAGGACCCTATATGCATTAGGCCACGGACCCCTATATCATAAAATTGTTTATGATATAGGGTAGATTGACTCCAATCTACACTGTACAATCCTCAGTGTTAATTTAACTGTCAGAGTGTATATAAATGGAACTTTCAATAGTTCATGAATATCAATCATTTCACTGGGGACCCCCTGGAAACACCTCAAGGACCCCTGGGGGTCCCAGGACCACACGTTGAGAACCACTGCTGCAGCTACAAATCCAAAGTTGTAATTCAAAGGTGTAACTCAAACTGAATCTCTACTCACCTGAGGTTCTTTGAAGATGACATTTTTTTCGGGTCTCAACAAAAAGCACATTTTGTTTTCTGAGTCACGCGGCCATGCAGACAGAGGTTCCACTAAATGTTCATGGTCCTCAAAGCCCCTCTCTGAATACAATAGAGATGAGAGGAACAATGGCTATATTTGTTAACGATATACAACAGTGGTTCTCAAACTGTTTAACGTCAAGGACCCCCAAATGAATATGCATTTTGCCGCAGACTCCCATCTGAAACAATTTTGTGCCAGTTGTTAAAATGTTTCCATTTTTTTTTATTCAAAATTTGTCAGATATTTTCAACTTTTTTTTTTGGACAATAGCAGATCTACAAGCTCACAACACGTCACACCACGACACAGTGTGAGCTAGTGCTTGGGTAAACACATACTTTTCATCAGTGGGTTAATGTCTTTCTTTGTGCACGTGCATCAGATTTATGCCTAATTCCGTATTGAGCTTTATAAAGACGTTGTTGTCAATGTCAAGTATGAGATTCATAAAAAAAAAATGGCCTATTGGCGTGTGGTGCTGTGACAACAACAGAAAACACTTAAAGGACCACCATACCGGTGGTCTGCCATGTTTATGTTAGTGACTATGACTCACGGTATGTTTGACATTCCTGCCCAGACCTTTTCAAAGCATACCGTGGTCTGTTTAATTGTTGAGGAAGCCATTGGGATTCAGTTCATTTCAATGGTTTTTAAATAAACTTTGAGAAACTAAAAACTAAAAAATAGCCAATCTACAAGGTCGCGCTGGTAGATAGATATTTTGAAAACATGCCCAAAACAGGGACGACAGGTTGTGCTGTGTTGTAAGTGTAACGCCCGGGTTTCCCACATGGAAAGCCAACATCTTAACCACTAGCCTAAAGGGGAATTCCCCCGAGGACAGGGGAGATATTAGGATTTCGCTCATCAGGCAGATGCTCTGAGCCACTACTGCTACATAAGGGTCCACTTTGACGTGGCTTGGGCATTGTTAGGATCCATCCAAAGCACATGAACATGCCTCCAGGGCCTTGAGTCCAGGCACCTATTTATTGACCCTGTAATTGTGATTGGTGTGTTAACAATTTGTGAGGCTTAGTGTTTGCAGCTGGAAAAAGGTGTGGTGTTTTAGTTTAGGTTGTGATGACTTGTGCTAATTATATTGAGAGCATGTGTTTGCTGAATGAACATAATGCAACGAATGGCATGGTATTTATTTGGCCACTTGTTTCCACATGTGTGGAAACAGGTGAATAGTGTAGTGTTTACGGTTACGGGAAATGTGTGTTTTGGGGAATGACGTTTCTCAATTGCTTGAACACAATTCCTGAAGCTATGTTGTTCATATCCAACTAACGATATACAGTATATAGATAAACACATATATACTGTTGTGTATTTGAATTGTATTTTATTGTCTAACCCCAGCTCACACCAAATCAAATTCCAATCAATGAATAATGCCTCATTGAAATGGTAATTAAGTATTGAATGTTGAATCTTTGGACTCTTGGATTGATCTGAAAAGTCTAGCTGAAATTTGTCCCTGGAGAAAAGATTAATGTGCGGGAATTCATATGTCCATGACTTATGAACAACACAATGATGTTGTTTAGCCAACTCTGAATCAATTATTCCGGTAAGTTTGACTTTGGATTTTTTTTTTAACAATGGCAAAGTGTATGAATAAAGCCATTAACAGTCAAATGGTCTGTGTTCGTGTATACGATACAGGACCAGTGCAGTGAATAGACAACATCTATTGATGCCAGTATGGTCCTTTAAACCATTGGTTTTCAACCTTTTCAGGCTGCGACCCCCCAAAATAATCATATTTGAACTGGGGACCCCCCACCCTGACAAGCACTTGGAATGTAGGAGTTGAGGCATTACATTTTGTTTGACTTGGTTCCACAGATAACGTGAGGCGTTGTGAGCTTGTAGATCTTCTATTTTTACAATTTTTGCCTCTTTCTAAATGCAATTTGACAATTTGGCCAATGTTTGACCAGTTTTTATAGTACAGTTTGTTAATTACTTTTTATGCAGTAATGGTCTTTTTCTTTTCTTTTCTTTTTTTTCAATTATGAGGGGAACCCCCTGGGGGTCACCACCTGGGGGTCACGACCTACAGGTTGAGAATCACTGCTTTAAACAACTGACCCAAGACAAATGACAAGCTACTGAAAAAGGACATACAGGATTCATGTTAGTACAACAGGATATTGCAGAAGATACACATTCAGATATGCACAACAAACAAGGTTTGCTGCATGATACAGGGGAAGAAGATGAAGTTGTGAAACCTTATAAGGGTAACAGCCATGGGTACACACGATTAGTCAAGATGCATTGCCGGATATTACATGCACAGATAAGGAGTTAGATTGTGGTAGACCGGTGTGTGCAAGTGTTACACAATATGTTCACTGGAAAACTTTCTTCTGTAGTCAATGGTGCAGGGTGCCAATGAAATCTACAAAACTTTGTAAAATGAACCGCACTCAGGATGTTTCAATTCTTTCAGTATTGATTTTATATTTTCAAAATGATGTGTAAAAACATAGGGTAAACAGTCACACCCTCCAGGCCAGAGCTCAAATTAACTGGACTCAGAGCTGTGACTACTACACACCTGTTGTGCATTGAGCTAATCGATACACAGGATGAGTCAGCCATTCCCACACATGTTCAGAAAGAGAGAGACAGAGCATCTGTTATGTCTTGTATCATCTTCTTTCCATGTGGCTGTCTATGGTAGCTACAGTTAGAACCCCCCGATTCTGCACATTACCCGCCGTTGAACGATCTGTGTTGCTGCTATCTTGATTTGTTTTTTTTATTTTATTTCATACAGTACAGTACTATTCTTATTATTCTTATTATCATGTGTAATATTGCTGATGTTGCACAGTCTAGTGGATCATGTCACACCAACATTTCGCTGCTTGTACCTGTATGAGTGAGTGACAAATAGACCCATCTCGATTCTAAGGCATGACAAGCAGTGTGTAGTGGCGAAATAGGATGAGGTTGAGGCCTCCACAGACAAACCGGTCTCAGGCACAAATCATTAACCACAGGGCATACAGGTCAATTATGAATAGGCAGTTAAGAGTACTTGGATAAAAGGAATGTAATGTGTTTGTAATCTGGTAAACACTCTACGTGCATGTACAGTAAGTATTCATAGCCTGTACTTCCTGATAAATCCCTTGAGCATGTACGAAAAGTCAAGACCAAATTGGGTTGCAGAGAAGTAACAGCTTAGGGAAATCTGTCAGGAAGAGGGGAGTACTGTAAACGTTAGAGTGTTGACCGTGAGAATGAGATGTTGTCCTCTTACCACGAGGGTTAATCAAACAAATTGTGAAAGAACGGGTGACAATGTCAGATACATGTCAGGTCATAACGATCCCGATGCTATGTGTTCATGTCCTGTTTGACTCGTGGAAGAATAGAACAGGATATGGAGTGACGAATGAGGGTATTGTCTACTAACTGATATAATGTGGGACCGAGAGACAGAAGAGAGAGAATTTGCTTCTGATGTGCTGCTTACTCTGGCTTGCTGTATACCTAACTGCATTTGAATAAATCTACTATATTGAATATCTACGACGGACTCGGCTGCATCATTTCACACCTGGTGAAGATAATCCTGGGTCAGCAGATAATCAACCACAAGTGTGTTGTTTTGGAAATTAAGAACTTTGTCCTAAGAACGTGCGCTGCCTGATATATCTACCTGTCACAAACAGCTAAACGTTTAGCCTCTGACAGACATTTGGTGTGCTTTACTGTGGCTTTACCAGTCTGCAGCTCGGGGTTGGTCTCACACAGGCTCCAGTCTACGCTGCTGTCACAGTGCGTCTTCTCAAACAGGTTGTCCAAAACATCTCTAACCGTCTGTCTCTCGTCCACCATCAATGTCTTAGCGCTGCCGTCACTCATCCACACCCTCACTATTAGCTGGGGAGGGGAAACAGAGTGCAGATTTTAAACCACCTATGTACTTTGTTGTTGCTGAAATAGCCATTTTCAAGCTCATCACATTGTGATGCGTTGTGAGCTTGTAGTTCGGCTATTTCGGCTATTTCCATATTTACTATTTGTGACTTAATGACATGACATGAAAGTGGGTAATGGCATATTAGATAGCTTATATGTCCCATAAGATATGGAATCATGATAGATTTGTGTAGGAGCGTGTATACTTTTAGTCTCTCATCCTGGACCTAGGCTCAGTAGAGTTGACTTCTTACATAGCTACTATTTGAAGAAAGAACAAAGACCATGGGACTTAAAAGGATAATGGAAATGACAAGACTTTACCTTTTGTACTTTTGCCTCTTTGAGCTTCTCCAGCGCTAATTTGACTTTGTCTGCTTTGACTTGCGGTTCACTCTGAAAACATTATATAACCATATAATCAACATCAATCTCTGCTCATTAAATTATTATTCAAATATTTGTATTGAATTTTTCAACATGTTTTACACACACACACACACACACACACACACACACACACACACACACACACACACACACACACACACACACACACACACACACACACACACACACACACACACACACACACACACACACACACACACA
This sequence comes from Gymnoscopelus braueri, assembly GCF_963280865.1. Classification (NCBI taxonomy): domain Eukaryota; kingdom Metazoa; phylum Chordata; class Actinopteri; order Myctophiformes; family Myctophidae; genus Gymnoscopelus; species Gymnoscopelus braueri. The sequence continues at coordinate 20,116,194 of NC_137611.1, read as the reverse complement.
CACACACACACGTAACAAACAATCACAAAACACCACAGACACTAGTACTCAATACACCATAAAACAGTTAAACATACAGACGAATGTGTTTGTAACCAAGAATGAAAAGATATTTTAGTACAATACATTGGCACACAAAACGGAGCCAATATTATAAAATCAAAGACAAAGAAAAATAACTATATAGAGGGGAAAGGGGGAAGTAAGGGGGGGGGGGGGGGGTAATGGCTAATGGCTACAGTATATTGTTACTGTAGAAAACACATCCTCAAAATAAGACAGAAATGGTTCCCAGACCGTGATATATTTCAGGGTGGAGCCCCTGATTGTAAATTTAAGCTGTGACATAATCCACCCAGCGTCTCTGTTCATTAAATGAGGAAGTAATTTTTGATGGCTACTAACAACTACAAAGTTACCGTTTGCAGAGGGCGGGGGGTCTCTGGTGGTGCGGGCCCCTCGTCCATGGTAGATTGTACAAGGTCATTGTACGTGGTCTGGCTTGACCACAGGGCCTGTTGTTTTGTTTCCAGGTCGGCCATTAGTGCGTCCAGGTCATTGTCCTCCAATTCATTAAGAGACTCTAAAAGTGGACACAGTCAAACAATTAAATAATCACACAATTAAAATGTCCTACTTTTATCTTTATTATCTTGTTCCGTTATATTAACTGGGGTATAAACATAATTTGTGTGCTTAAAATCCTTTTCCAAGTCTTGCCAAGAATAGTGTAAGCCCAAAAGCAATATGTCAGAGAGGCTCAAGGATAATACCTTTAAATGTCTCATTTGCTATTGAATATTCAGATTTATTCCTTCTTGTATTTAACAACTTGGCTCATTCCACATTTTGCAAAGACTTCTGTTCTCACCATTCATGTCTTTAAAGCCGATGGAGTAGTTACGCTGGAGAGGTTTATGGTGTATTGCGGGCTCAGCCACATCTCCTATACTCTGTAAAGAAGGGAGTTAATCTGCAGTCAGTGATGGTTACTTGTTATTATGAACAAAATCTAGTTTGGAGACAAATCTAATTTGGAAATATGTGTTTTTTTTTATGCGGGATACATGATTTGACCTGCCAAAAAAACATTCTCTGCATGGGCCCCGGTTCTCAAAACTTTACTCATATAGGATTTCAATAATATGATTTCAGTAATCGGATTGGATTAAATCTTAGAATTGGGTATTTCAAAATATTCTGATCATTTGGATTGGGATTTTAATTTGGTTTAAATGTTTTTCAAAATGTAGAGGTAAAGATGGCAAAAACCTGGAGAATCATGGGGTTGTCTCTACACCCTCCATAAGACCAAACAAACAGTTGTCAGCAATGACAGGGACTACATGGGGGGAATTGGCAACGACTACATTGGGAAGACAGTGAAAAAACAACTAAAAGTGCAGTCACAGAATCTGCCGCATAGGCAGAATCAAAGTTCGGTGTAACTGTACCCTAAAACAGGCTTTAAAGAAATACTAACAACTAACTTACATTTTGGATTGCTCTCAACAAAAATGTGCTATACATTCATTTGCAGGGATATTGTCCACACGTTATTTTTACTAAAGCATTACGTGTCCTGGTCAAGTGGTCAAGCCCTGATTTATTATAAAACAACGTGTCCAACAGATGAAAAAATAGAGGCCTGGTCAAAGATTCCAGTCTGGAATCTTTGAACCTTCCATGTGCTTCAGCATACATGTGGTCATCAATAGTCAGGCCGTAGAGAGAGTAGATAGTTTCAAGTTCCTGGGGACCACCATTTGTTCGTCTTAAATGGAGTGACAATGTAAGCCATAATGTGCAGAAAGCCCATCAATGATTGTTCTTTCTGTGACAACTCAAGAAATTGAATGTGTCAATTGAACTGTGATAGCGTTCTCACATTCTCTATCCCAGTGTAGTATGGAAACTGCTCATGACAGAAAGGAGATAAATAATGTAGTAAGGGCAGCATCAAACATAATTGGTCAGGATCTGCCAAACATCTGTGATATGATATTCTAAGGATGGGTCTGAAAATAATCAGGGGCTCCTGTCGTCCAGCCAATACACTTTCTGTTCCATTTCCTTCAGGAAAAAGGTTACAAGGTCCAGAACTACTTGTTTCCGACTCGGTACAGACCAGTAGTAACTGAACTTGTTTCCCTAGTGGGGTTTTCTTATATTTAGTTTTTTTCTCTCTATATATACAGTATATATATACACAGTATATATATATATATATATATATATATATATATATATATATATATATATATATATATATATATAGTACATATATAGTACATCTTCTGAAAAAACAAAACTGATCAGCAAGATCAGTGTGATCCTGTAAAAGGTATAAAACTTGGACCATTTTTATCCAGATTAACCAAATGAACCCTATAGCATCCCTAAGCAGGGCATGGCAAACATTTGCCAGAAATGGCAGAGCTACAAGCTTGTAGTTCTGCTATTTTCAGCAAAGAGATTAGTGTAGAGGAAGGGCAAGGTTAGAGCCCTGGGGGAGCCTGGTCAATGAACTATAGGGTTTAAGTGTTTAATAGTCCTGAAAACAGGGCCCTGGTATTTCTACAAGGGTTTGGATAACACAGAAAGGAAGCCATATGTGTCCTTGGAAGTCTCAGGACATCCAATCTTCCGGAATGCTTGGTTTTTCATTTGCGGAGAACCATTGTGGAATGTGTTCAGTAATTATGTTACCTGTTTTAAATCTGCAACCTTCACTCCAAACATGTTCTGTTCCATGGTCTGTTTTCAAACTGTATCTGTTAAACAGAACATGTTGCTCGCAGAGGCTGGACAGACCACAAACTATATATCCTCTCATGTTCAATTGGTTTAGCACTTTAAGAAAGAATAGATAGAGGGAGTCATTGACCCAGACTACTGTAATGCTGATGGTTCAATCTGAAATCTGTACGGTTTATGTCCTTCCAACCAAAACAAAACTTCTACCACTGAGCTAAGAGGAAACACACGCTTGGGCAGGGAACATATTACATTTTGAGCCTCAGCCATTCAGACAATATTATCAACCAGTCGTGGTCCTAAATGACTGCAGGGTCGAACTTTCTTAATAGAAGAGCGAGGAGATTATATTAACATATACTCTACCGTACAAATTGGTCAAAATAATGTTTTATTCACTTTAAAAAGTTCTGAATTTAATGTATATGATTGAAAATGTCAAGGCTACAATTGTGTAGTTGTGTAGGCTATAGACTATAGCAATTATAATGATGCTGTAATATTTTCACAAACAACTCATCTAAATCCTTACAAGCTTAATCATGGACTATAAACAATCTAGACATTACAGGGCACCGCAGGCTATAGACTGACCTTTACTCTATAGAATGTCTCCTGGCATGCATCTGAAATTCTCTGACTTTGCTTGGAAACACATGTGTGTGACGTATCCCCTGCTTAAATGACACTTCCGTCTTGGGATAGAAAACCATTGTTGTGTGTGGAGCTCTGTTTTGTCTGCTTGCCTTGCGGCAGCGAAAGGCAGAACAGGCCCATTCGAGGCTTTAATGCAGTTATTTCAAATACCCTACTGCCACAGACTGAGAAAGAATGATTTCTTTAATCAAAATGTTTTTTATCAAAAATTTGGGTAATAGGCTCCTGAGTGGTGTCACCAAGATGGGTTTTTTCCCCCAAGAGGAAGGATTGCGGATGGCCATTAAGTCTTGTTAAAGTGACATAAATCCATTCAGCGTGCATGCTAGCTGATCCTATATCCTCGGGGCTGTGCTCATTTAAATTCTTTAAAAATAATTAAAATTCATACCAATCAAAAGGCACACAATCTAGGACTGTATCATTAGAAGTGTCTAAAATTTCTCTTGGCAAACCGCCACACGATGATGAGGGGCCTACAAACGCATGAGGAAAATCTGCTAACAACCCCCAAATCAGCAGCATTTGTACAGCGTCCAAAAGAGATGGGATGCCTTCACTTCTCATTATTGTCTCAAAGGTTTCTGAACTACAGCAGTTCATCTCAAACAAAAAGACTACTGTATCTGTATCACATCATCCAATGTCCTCAGAGGACCACTCGTTTCCTCTGATCCATGCCTTGCGACCTCTTTGGTTGCTTGTTTTCCCACTCAAGAGCCATTTGCTGGGAATGTGTGATGAAAAGGCAGGAATCTTAGATCATCTGGATGCATTTTGAGGGAGAATGTGACGAATTGAGCAAAGATGTTTGATATAAAACTCTTGTTTGGATTGTCCACTTCCAGATGAAGATAGCTGGCGCATCCTGGGGAATGCATCATATTCTTTTCAAGTATCCGGAACTTCCACCCCAAACACTTACCAAAAGTTACCGAAATTAAAGTCCATCTGACAACAAGGTGACAGATTTTTTTACTTTCTTCTCATCTCTACATGGTAGAAGAATTGTCTAGAAAGTCGTGCCAGGATGTTGAAACAAGGCAAATTGCTTCGCTCTGTCACTGCAAGACAAAGACACTTGCCAAAATTGTTGAAATGTGTTGGAAAGACACATTTCAGACACATTCATATCACTCCATCTGGACTGGACTGCTGCTGTCATTGATCCGGTGGTGCTCCTCAGTGGACCTACACACAGCAGCAGAGGACTGCGGTTGTGCTGGGCAGATTCCAGGTTAGAATACGCATAGACTGCCCTAGCGTGGCTCATATCTGGCATAGAGGGGCGGGTTTAACATCTCCGGATAGAGAGAATGCGTGTGATCCCATTGGTTCACCGATCTGTCCGTCAGCCCCCGCCCCGTCAACACAACATTTGGAGCGACGCCCACTGCACTCTGGTTGGTTGGGGAAATGAAACACTTTCCTATGCCCGGAACACCGACTCGCTGGAATTTGATCCGTTAACTTGAAATCCATCAACTCATCCAATGTGTCTCTCTGTAGCATTAATGCACAAAGCTCAGGTGCACTTTAGCATACAGTGTCATTGGTGATGTCTGTAGCTCAATGTACAAGGAAGAAGGAAAGCAGTTCTCTCACCACAAGCTGAAGAAATATTTTCTATATATATTTTAAGATGTAAGTATATTCAAGCCAATTAGCCAGATAACTGCTAATTCATTTAACTGACGGTCTGAAAGCAGTTAGTTAGCAGTCTTGTTGGGCTTACATGAGGCTTTGTACCTGTTTCGTCGATATATGGGCAGGGCCCAGGGGCCATTTGTCCTCCGGCCCCAGCCAAAAAAAAGTTTGTGACGTCCCCTTTCGTCAAGAACTATTCATGACATCATGAACTTCAGTTATAAAGTGGTTTGTAGGTGTGTTACATACTAGGACTTCATTTTGGGTTTGAATAGCCAAAGAAATCAAAAAATGATAATAAATGGGCTAAGCTACCTGACACCCGCTCATATTGAACTTCCTGCTATTTAACTATGCACAGCTAACTCAGTTATGTGTGCCTCTACTAGGGCTTGTGTGTGTGTGTTGTCTTTCCTGTGATGCTGATGGTTCTCTGTATGTGTGTATGAGGAGTCAAGTGGCCATGTTTGACGTCCTCTTCACGCTGGTCACGACGAGTCGACGACCCCAATTTTTTTTCCCTTTTCTTGATAATAAAATAAAAACTTTTTTTTCGGTTGCCAATGCGCGCGACCCCAACAGCACCTTCCCACGACCCCACTTTGGGTCGTGACCCACAGTTTGAGAACCGCTGGTCTAGGTTGTTTCTCGACCTGGGCTGTTTTTTGTTTTGTATTGGTTAGCTTTTTTTCAGTTGCTCTTGGTAGTCATGGTTGCCAGCTCCCACCTAATGTCGTGTGGGAGTTCCGACTGGTCCAGACCGTACCGAATAACTACTAGCTTACATAACGCCTTCAGACTAGGATTTAAGTCTAAGACATAAAGGTCTTTGGATGTGCTCCATCCTCCACGGAGAATGACACGGTCTCCCACAATGCAACAGCATTCACTCATAGTTGGGGTGTTTCCCTTGGGTCCAACCTTCTTCCAGGAGAAGGTCCCTGGATTGAATTTCCACATATCATTGAAGGGCTGGTTATGATTTTGGCCACCAAACATGTACAGCTCTCCATTGTAGGCAAAGGCTGAATGATGAATGAACCAGTGTCCTTCTGGAAGTGCAGAAGGCGTGCTCAGCCAGCAGTTGGTCTCCGTGTCAAACACTCTGATGGTGTTGTACCGGTCCATTGACAAGTACATCTTTGTCCCGATGATGTTGGCAGAGTTACGTAATGACTCAGGTGGTGGAATGCCTCTGGTGTTAATTAAAGACCAAAACATCACGCCAGTGTCCAACTTGTAGATGTCATTAGTGTATCCAGATACACCTCTTCCTCCAAAGACATACATGACCTTCTCCAAGACACAGGCCGAGTGGTCCTCCCTCCCCTTTGGAACGGTCCCTCCTGGCACCTCCGGCTTGAACCATCTGTGGGTGTCGACATCAAATGCATAAAGCGCGTTGCAGTAAGGATACCCTCCCCAGATGTAGATGGCGTCTTGAATCAGCACAGCTGAGTAGCTGCGGCGTCTGCAAGGAACTTCAGGGGGACGTTGTCCTCCTTCAGTTGTCACTGGAGGCAAATTCCTTTCCTTTGCAGAAAGTGTGGTCAGCTGTGTTGACAAACACCTTTCAGGATAGGCCACTACAGGCAAGTTGAGGCAACTGGATTCTTTGGTAAAAGTTGCTAAATGGTGCTTTGTTTATTTGACGATTCAATTTCAAAGGACGTGGTTTTGATGTCGACATTGTGATGTCATTGCAGTGAGGATGTCATTACGTAGATTTCCCAATGACGTTACACCAAATGAATCGTCTGGAAAATGTCAACAGAACGTTGTTATATCATTTATCAATCTAACATAGAAACCTGCGTAGATCCGAGCCCGGGAATCGTCTTATGACGGGTGTGATTTATCAAGCAGTCGTATCCTGCCAATCACAGCATGAGAATGGTCGGGTGTTGATCCATGACTTTTTCGATTTGCTATTTAAAAATAATCTTGAAACAATTTTTGAAAAATGTGGAATTTTTAAAGACACTTTAAAAACACAAATCTTGTATGAGGGTCCCTGGCACAAGCTATTTTCAGATGAGGGTCCGCGGCCACATACATATTCATGTGGCGGCCCTTGACATGAAAAAGTGGGAGAACCACAGAGTTAGAAAAAAAGTGCAAGAACTGAACTGAAATGAACTTTGGCAAGGCACTGGGTTTGTTTGATTGCTCTGCAATGATGTCACTTTGTTGTTATTGACCTGCCGAATGGGAAAAGATCCGTTGCTGTCGGGCAGAAACCTCTTATCTCCATATTCTAACTTTTTGTGTTTTAAATGAATGCCCTACTTGATCATACTGCAGGGTCACACAAAAGCGTCAAAAGTACAAAAGCTCGAAAAGAGGTTGTTGTAGATCTGCTACTTTAGCTGTCTTTGAATTTGAATCCTGAAAAGTAACAGTTCTGGACATACTGTATTAGGTCCTACATGCAAGCTGTTACTGTAAATACTGACTTAAAAAAAAAACTGAGATAAAAAAAAATCCCTTTGGCCTCAGAGCCCTCTCATCTAGACGGCATTCTTACTCACTGAATGGGGTTTGGCACAGTGTGTGTGTGTGTGTGTGTGTGTGTGTGTGTGTGTGTGTGTGTGTGTGTTGACACACACACACATTACTTAAAGCAGGGGTCTTCAACGTTTTTCAGGCCAAGGACCCCTTGAGAGAGACGTGAAGCAGGGACCCCCACTACATATTGGATTCATGTTAATGTGTATTTTCAGACATTTAATGACTGAAACCCTCAATACTTTGTAAACTTGACCTTTGGCTCTGTACTTGGTGTGCTCTTTTTTCCCTGTACAACAAACCTCTTTGCCGAAAATAGCACATCTACAAGCTCACAACGAATCTGTGACACGTTGTGAGCTTTTAGATAGGCTATTTTTGGCTAACATTCCCCCCAGAATAGGGATGCAAGGGTTCAAGTGGTTAATGTAAAAAAAAAAGAAAAAAAAAAAGAGTTCCTATCACACACACATTTGGCGGCCCCCATGCAGTATCTCTGAGGACCCTCTAAGGGTCCCGGACCCCCGGTGGAAGACCCCTGACTTAAAGGGTAAAGAATTCAATGACAGGTGAGGATCGACTGTTATACCCAACAACTCATAAACGATGACTCACCTGAGTGAGGAGATCCATCTCTCCCAGCAAGTCACTGAACATGGAATCAATGTCTGCCATCTGGAAACAGTAGAACAGGTAGGGGTCACTTAGTTGTCTGTGTGGAGACATGTAGTACTGCAGTGATTGCAACAGAAACTTAGTCTGCCATTTTGTGTGCTGTGCGTTCACATTCTGGCTGGCAAGTTTTACACGAACATCACCAGCCATGAACAAGCAGGCTTGTAAACAATTCCATCCCATAACAGTGGTTTCATGCATTGCAGTTGGAAATGCTGAGAAGACAAATGCTTCACAAAACAGAGGAAATTGTGAAAATGGTTTGTTGAAAGTCCTGCATAGCAATAACGAGACTTGCAAGACACAACACCACCATTGTGGTGGCAAACACACATGCACAAATAAACACACATAACCACAAATATATGTGCTTGTAGCCACGCACGCGCACACACACACGCACGCACGCACGCACGCACGCACGCACGCACGCACGCACGCACGCACGCACGCACGCACGCACGCACGCACGCACGCACGCACGCACGCACACACACACACACACACACACACACACACACACACACACACACACACACACACACACACACACACACACACACACACACACACACACACACACACACACACACACACACACACTCCCGTACACACAGGAGACCAAAGACAGGGCTACACAATGCCCATTTGAAAAACAAACATTTTTCTATGCAGAAATGTATTATTCTTTCTTTTATTGCTGTCTAACCTACATCTAATCTAGAGAATGCAACATTTGAGATTCAAAGATCCACTGGAAGTGAAACAAAAACTCTTCAGCTCAGCAGCTCAGTCAACCCAGAGAGAGACACAACAAAGCCTGCACTTCTCAAATGCTTCCAGCCTGTGTGCTGCCATATACGAGGGTTGTTGTCACAACCTGAGAAAGAAATGTGCTAATCGTTTGATGGCACCGCCATGACTCTGCAAAGTGACAGTGTTACGTGGTAGGCTCAAATTGATTCCATGCTCCTCTGGCCGTGAGGTGAGACAGAAGGAGCGCCTCATGGACCTGAGTCACGGAGCAGTTGTGTGGCCTGGATTTATCCAAAACATCTTAATATCCTCATGAGAATCCCCATTGTCAGCAGATGTACAGGAAGGACCAGAGATGATCTTAGCGTTGACAAATCTGACCCCAACAACATTTCAGCATTTTTTATTCCTGACAAACTGAGAAAGTCTAATGACCTTTTGCTTCTTGTCCTGTGCAATTTCCCAAACACATGGCCGTTAATCTGAAAACAAGCTCTTTTTATTTTTAACATCCTTTTCTTAATTAATGATATATTTTGTTTTTCATATGGTATTCATGCAGCCAAAATTCTGGGGGAACTCACCCATGGCCTGCTCAGGTTAATGCATGAATCCCGCCATATGGAGATGGCTTCATGCCAGCTTTATGGTGAAAAAAAGGAAAAGAAAGAAAGAAACCTCTCGCATGTGGTACAGTTTATAGACCAAGCTCTTGAGGAATGAGCTCCCTTGGGCCTGCCAACCCTTTGAGGCTGTTCATCGTGATGCCAAAATGCACGTTCTTATACTGTAAGGCTGTCTTGAATGTAAAGCATTAACCACTTTCAGCCTGGCATGCCTATTTTGGGCATGTCATTCATTATGGGTAAGAATTGTTGAACATTTCGATTTTTTTTTCTTTTCTGGAATAGCACATCTACTCCTCACTAATCCTCAATAATGCTCTTTATAAGATGGCACCATTTCTGTCTACTGGCTCTGCGTGTGCTGTGGACAATTCACAAACCTCCCTACCAATGACATCATCAGTGGGGATTCCAAGCTAATAGAAAGTTGGAAAGTACAGCCTTTTTCTTCCTGAAAGGTTAGCATGCTGAAATAGAAGCCATTGTTATTAATAACAAAATAAAATAAAAAGGTTTGAAATATTGTTTGAAATTACCACGATGATGTCATTGGAAGGCACATTTTTCAACCAGCCACAGTCCACTTCTAAGACACAGAACATGTGAAATGGGACCGTCCCATGGTGAACACTAGTGTAGTGACCCATACTATAGCCTATATGGAGATGATGTTGAAAAACAGGCCCACTGTTGTTTACATTAAATCCTCAATGCTGGGTAAAAACAAGTGAGATAAGGCATGCTATGATAGGGTACATTGTCCTAAAGACATATAATAAAGATTTAAACTCTGAAGAAATGAGTCACTTTAAACTTTTTTAACAGCACAGTGGACATCTGTTTGGTCATGTTTAAGTTTAAAGTCACATTTATTATGCATTAAGGCTGCCGTTTATGGGGTACTACTGCTAACACTTCTGTAAGCGTATTGTCTAATGTGGTTATATGATAGAAGTCAAACAGATGGCACATGTGCATAAATATACTCGTCTCGACATATATACAGCAGGCATACACACGTACGCACACATACTGTACTCCCACTCTCTCTAAAACACATGCGCGCACAGACACATGCATGAACACACGTACACACACCTTATATATCTATGTCTATATCCAGCAGTTCCATTCTGTGTTTATGCTGAGCAGTAAACAAACTGTCCATTAAACTGTACCAAGGAGAAGAGGAAAGAGGAGAGAAGAGGAGAAGAGGGGGTTCTCGTTGAGGGGAGATGAGAGAGGAGAGAAGAATAGACTTTTACTTGCACTAATGTACTATATACCGTACTATAAGTGTATTGATGTATACTGTATGTGTAATCTTACTACTAAATTATCCTCACCTTTATTCTGTACATTCCCCCATTGCTGGTGCTGGCGTAACATACATGTACTTTTTATTTAATTACACCCAGTATTATCTCTATTACAGTATTATCATGTGCATATTGTATTGTTGTTCTTGGCACAGCCTTTGGAACATGCCACACCAACATTTTGCTGTTTGTACCTGTATGAGTGACAAATAAACCTCTCTTGATCTCTTGATCTTGAGAGGGTAAGAGAGGAGAGGAAAGGCTCCTCGTGGCGGGGAGGGGAAAGGAGAGGAGAGGCGAGGAGGAGGTGGACAGCGGAGAAAGCAGGAAAGTATCGTTTCCACATGAAAGTGAAAAGGCTGCATCCAAAATGCAGATTTGGCCACGCCGGACTCCTGTCTCTCACATGCAGACGAAAACAACATATTTTCCGTCACTTTGAAGTCGTGCAAACAACACATGTCAGCTTGATCTGACTTCACGCAGGCTATTTTCTAGAGACCTGTTCTCCGCAGTTATTTGTATTCATGTTTACACAGTGCTATCCCTATCCATCAAAGCATCCTGCAGTACGAAACCACATCCAAGCCACATTAATTTATGCGTTCCATGCTATCATCAGGCATGTCATATTGCCGAGCTGCTGTCTACACTGTGGTCTGTCAGCATGTTCATAAGACAAACAACGAACCACCGAAAGAGACAGACAGGCAGACAGACCGGTAGATAAGTCAACAGCTAATTACAAGAAGCAATGCCGTGAGTGGGCTTTCATTCTATGGAGAGAGAAGGAGATAAATGCTTGTTGACAGTAAATATGTGTTCACTTGTCTTGTGGTCAACAGCTTCCTCTGCTTTATTTTTTCTTAAGTAGCCCTCGATTGGCAGACAAATCATGCATTGGCTGTTGTTTAAGTACATGTGTTTGTCCTAAATAAGGCTGATGTTGCTGGTTCATGTATTTAACTATGAACTGGGCTGAGTTTGGTGAAATCAAGTGGCATTTGGTATGACATTAAAAATGTAACATACACCATATTGTAGCATAAAAAGGTATCTGTCCCATACAGCATATGATCTTTTGTTAGAACTTCGTATTTAGTTTACCCCTGTACAACACGTCTAGATATTAGTAAAGCTGTGGTTATCAGTTATAGGTATCTCTAGCGACATCTGAAATCTAGCAATACAACACACACAGACGTTTGGCATCCTTTAAAGCGGTGGTTCTCAACCAGTGGTCTGGGGACCACCAGTGGTCCTTGAGGAGGTTCCAGGTGGTCCCCATGCAGAGTTGGTAACCAAATGGACCCTTATAGATCTTTAACTCTTGACAGTGTAAAATGACGGGTCCATTTGGTTTCATTTTACGCTCTCGAGAGTTCAATTTAGCTTAACTTACTTACTCTCATCAAATGGTGGTCCGTGGCTCAATTGCCGAATAAATAATGGACCTTGATATGAAAAAGGTTGAAACCCACTGCTTTAAAGCCTCACAACCATTACTAAGCTCTGATATGCACTTGTAAATTAAACTGAGAATCCTCTGCCTTACCTTGTCGAGATTGCTGTCAAATTGACTGCCTTAACGTGAGGGTATAGAGTGAATGTATAGTATAGGTGCCAGTGACAAGTCCTTATAGAGGCACCATTCACACGTGGCGTACGTTGGCCGTGCTGGAAGTGGTGATGGAACAATGAGCTGTGTCACCACACACACAAGATGTGCATCGTGTTAAATGAGGAAGTAGGTTTTCACTACCATTCTTACTGTAAGTCTTCTAAATTGGTTGCATCTCTCTCTGTCAACTTCCTGCCTTCCTTGCATCCTCTCCTAAACACCTATATCAACTCCTTCATTCTTTCTCCTTGTTCTCACCCTCCTTCAATAAATCTTCTTCACAGACCGACTGATTGCAGGGGCAGGTCAAAGTCAAACATTCTGATGAGTAGCTGCTTGTACACATGGAAATATGTTTAAACGAAGGAGATTATAAAGTAGATGAAGGGTCCTGTGATTATTTGTCTTAATTTTTTACATCAATAAACTCTGACTTGTGTGTGGTCCAATTTGCCTGAGTGGAAAAAAAGAAAGGGGGAAAAAAAGAAATACAGTAAACTGGGCCTGAGACCCTATAGTAATCTATGCATATGTATGGGTGTATGCCTCTATGTGTGTGTTTGCATGCATGTTTATGTGTGTCTGTGCATTACGGTAGGAGTTCCATTATTGGGAGAAACGGTGTCTCTCACGTAAAGGAGAAGAAAGAAGCGGAAACATTTGAAGCGTGGTCAAATTTCTAATGTGTGCTAAAGCTTTAATGGAAGCCATATGGTGTGAGAAGGCAAAAAAGAGCAGTAATAAAGTCCAATAAAGTGTATATTTTACAGGCTCACGGTTTTATCTCTTATTTTACAATACATCAGCGTTGTGTTTTAAAGTGTCTTACTATACCCAACCGCTAATTCCAAACCCTAGATAGGATCAAAGATGCCACCCATAGAAAAAAGAGACATTCAAGTGCTTAATTTTGACTTTGGCTCGTTAAAACCCCACATGTCTGAACCTGTCATTTGACAAGGCAAGGCAAGTTTATTTTTATAAAGTTCCTTTCTTCAACAAGGCAATTCCAAGTGCTTTACAGAAAACATTAAGAGCATTAACACATTATAAAAAGGACATTTGAATACAATATAAGTAGTTGTTAAAAAGTTAAGAGAATAGAAAATAAGATTAGGCCTGAGCTCAAATAAAACAAGAAAGAAAGATTGCCCCCTGCAATTTATTTTGACCTCAAACTTCCTAGATCTGGCAAATGACTCCTTGCTTTACTCTTTGCCATTTGCCATGAATAAGGGCCATGTCTGGTCACATCCAGAAACCTGTATCAGGTTTCCAAGTCCAGACCCCGCAATTCTTTCTTCCTCCACCCCCTGGGGCCAATGTGTATTAAATGGCCTGCCACTTTCAAGAAGTCTGAGAATAAAAATAACACAGATCAAAATATTCCAAATATCTACCACATGCACAGCATCAGTTGAAAGAGGTGGAGTGACTCGACAGAGTGGTATGTCCGGGAAAGCTATGGGTTAATTTAAGACTACGGGAGAAACCTGTTGCCAATTAGGAGCCGGGTAACGCCACATGTGGGCTTGACGTAGCAATCTACACAAGGGGGGCTGAAGGGACCGAGAGAGACCTTCATGCGCGCGATGGAGAGGAAAGAAAGACTGTTCATTCAAGTTCAACTACACATTGTGTAGTGAGTGGAAATTAAATTTTGAGGTGAATTGTTATTTTTGATCAACTTCTTTTTTTTCTTTAGGGAAATGGCTAAAATATAGGATATACAAAACTGAGATACATGAAAGAGGTCATACTGAAGGATGAGTAACAGTGACCGGAGGCTGGATTAAGCATAATCGTTTGGAGGGGGCCTATATTTACATTTGACTTTAATACCAATATGGCAATTATCACCGCGTTATTTTTATTCACATCTTTAGTGAGCAGAGCCGAGAGTGTGTCTGAAATCTGCCGAGGAACACACTGCTTCCCTGCCCAGGACTGGGGCAAACCGTGCGTCGGGGAGCATTGCGCGTCCCGACGGCAGCAGTTCCATCATCCCTCAGCACAAGCCAGACAAGGACAAGTCTACACCGGTTACCAACGGGACGCTCAGGGGAGTTATCATCACCATCGTCCCCAAAACGCGCCCCAGGCACCGTACACCATCGTCCAGCCACACCGCGGAGGTGCTCCACAGGTGTCGGCTGCCGGGGCGGATGGCACCCGGCGCTCTAACCCGAGGACCGTCACGGCGGAGGTGTTTCATCCAGACTGCGCGGGAGGGAACTGTCAGAGCGGCGTCGCCTCTCATCATCCCAATAATAACAATGAGAGTCCTGGTGCTTCACGCGACTGCAAAGGGATCGAATGCAAGCTGCCTCTCCGGATGCGCCAGAAGCCCAGTAAGCCGTGCGTCGGGGACGGCTGCGCTGCAGGAGCAGGAGCAGCAGCAGGAGGAGGAGAGGACCGGAGGGCCGGCTCCTCACCCGTCCATGTGACCGACAGAGCCGCGCAATTTCTCGGAGACTTTTCGGATTTGGGGTCAGAGCGTGGAGCTGGTGGTGCGTCCAATCTGGGGATACAGCTGACGTGTGACATGAAACCAGGTCAGTAGCCTATCCTATACAGCTGGCTGAATGTTTTAAAAAAAGATTGAGAGAGAATGAAAGAGAGAGATGAAAGTTGGGAGAAAGAGAGAGATGAAAGAAGAGAGGGAGACAGCAAGAGAGAGAGAGAGAGAGAGAGAGAGAGAGAGAGAGAGAGAGAGAGAGAGAGAGAGAGAGAGAGAGAGAGAGATGGGCCAATGGGGGCACCCCCCCAAAAAAATAAGAATTAAATAACATAACCTTAACATAACCCTAACCCTAAAACCGAAATAAAGTAACCAAAAACCGAAAAGAAACTTACAAAATCCGCCAATTTTTCGCGCGAGTGCACGATTTCGGCACCCGCGCGGGGGGCACCTCAACTTGAGGTCGCCCTGGGGCACCACATAGTGCTAATCCGGCCCTGGAGAGACACACACGCACACACACACGCACACGCACACGCACGCACGCACACACACACACACACACACACACACACACACACACACACACACACAGTATACTGTATCTTTCTTTCTTTCTTTCCACACCTACTTGCCCACAGGTTCCAACGAGGTTCCCTCAGAGGATGCTCTGGTGCTTCAGCTCCGGCTGTCTAAAGGCCAGGAGAGCCTGGTGGAGGCCCTGCGGGGCCAACAGGATGAGGTCAGGGAGCTGCAGCGGCTCCTCAGTGAACAGCAGGGGGCGCTGGTCAGCCAACAGAGAGAGATACTGGATCAGCAGAGGAGGATGTATGAACAGATGGACCAGGTAAGATGTGATGAAGATGATGGCGACAACAGCAACACAAGGTCACAAGGTCAGATAGAACTAAGCATTACAGTGCGTTTTAACAGCGGGCGATTAGGATAGTATTTTCCGGAAGTGCATTATATGTCTATGAGAGCCGGCAACTACTGGTGATAGGGCGAAGTGGGCGGGGGGGGCGATGAAAGATGGATTTTCTTTATCTTTTGGACGATGTCGCCCGGCAATCGCCCGAGAGTCGCCCGCTGTTAAAACATACTGTGAGAAGCAACGGATCAGAAGCAATGGATCAGCGGCACCATAGAGATGGAGAGGAGTGTGGGGTTCAATAGTGTTGTACAGACATAACATTATAACCAAGAACTGACTGAGATAGGGGGTTGTACAGTCTGATTATTATTATCATCATTCTGGGGTTTAATAATTTTCAAGTCATAAATACAGTATGTCAAATAGTCCACAGTAGGCTTTCAAAAGTCAGAAATGTTAGCTTTTATTTTCTTACATAATTGATGTGGCCCAATGAGGATAATATTAGGGATGACGCATGCGCGCGCGTGCATGCGTCCCCTTCGGTTCTAAAATGCCCTCTGCGTCCTTGGGATGATGATGATGATGCATTGTGTGATGTTTTGCTGCAGGTGAAGGAGCAGTACAACATTTTGCTGGAGAGCATGAAGCAGATGTCCTTCCAGGACCTGCAGGGGGACCTGGACAGCCACATGGAGACCCTGAGGGGCCAGGTCAGGGCCCACCACACGCAGCAGGCCTTCGCCGTGCACAAGGTGGACATGGAGGCCAGCGTCATGGAGGTGACTGCAGTAAAAGGCTAAAAGGTTTAACCACTGTCAACCCTAACATCCATATTCTGAGGGGATCATTTGCAGATCTGCAATTTTTGTCAAAGAAATTTGGAGTAGAGAGAAAAAAGCGGTGCAATTACAGTTCTATCTCACATCCGTTCCACTAAGAATAGTGGGTTTAAGTGGTTAATGATAGACAGAGAGTATAAAATACATCAACATGTCCCATCGACATTGTGCTGCTTGTATTTGCTGTATGAGTGAGCGACAAATAAACCACTCTTGATTCTTGATTCACCACTTTACTACTCTAAACACGCATGCCAAACAATTGAAGCGTAACTCAAGCTTGACCACTTAACCACTTAAAGCTAAAATGATCTAACCTAAACTAAATGGTTCTAACTTTATTTAGATCTATCTAGATTATGAGTCTTCAAACTACTTTCAGTCAGTTTAATGCTGATAGGATATCTTCGATTATGAAGTTAAAACATGTTTATTGTCCCAGATGATTTGATTTGACCTGAACATGTAAGGACATTTTCATTAAACCCGACAATAGAAATTAAAATATAAAGTATGTTGTGTGCGGGAGATTGACTCAACCACATCAAAGTGTCAGGAATATCACCCCGTATCCCTAAAGACATCCTGGCACACTGCATACACTGCATTTTATTTGAACCCAATGCGCTGATCTTATAATCTTAATGTACTCACTGAGTACGAACACATCAATGTGTCTCGTCTGTGTTTACAGGTGGGGAGCTCCTTGTTGGCGTGTGGGAGCTGTGGCCCAGAGGAGTACTGTGGTTTCAGCGGGGGTCGTCCTCGCTGTGAGAGATGCACCGTCTGTCCCGCTGGCTTCTTCCTGGTGTCTCAGTGTTCCGTCCACGCAGACAGGATCTGTCAGGTGAGCATGCTCTTTATTTGAACAGCTTGAAAACAGGGTGCAAGCAGGTTGGCATTAAAGGATCTTTTAGTAAAAAACGAGCATTCAAAAAGATATAATATGCAAAATAATACAACATGTCAGATATAACATAATTATGATAATGGGTCAATGGACAAAGGTATGTGCCAACAACTGTTGAACCTCTCCCATTTTCCTCCACTATTGTCAAACAAAGCAGAAATGCTTTAAAAAAAAAAGTATTATTGGAAGAAGTTATTGAGTTTGGGATATCCTTCTGTCTGTTTTTTTCACAGGACATGGATGAATGCCTTGAAATACCAAAGCTTTGCGGAGAGCAACACAAATGTCTCAACACTCCAGGTAAAGAGAGATGTGTGTGTGACTGTGTCCACAATTGAACCAAGATATTAAAGGGATACTCCACTTTCAAATAAAATAAACATTTAAAAAATATATTAAAAATAAATGAAAAAAGTAATGGAAAAATCACGGCCCCCTCACGCATTAGAGTGTCCTACTAATGTGTGAGGGGGCCGTGATTTTGCCATAACTTGTTTATTTTATTTGAAAGTGAAATATCCCTTTAAGTATTTTAAAAGATAATTGTACAGTAGGTGAATGCATGCTGAGAAGGCTTGAATGATGTTCACATCCCCATACAAACGTACTCTCTTCCTCTTATCTTATTATTACTATCAATAGAATTATTTATATTCTGAGATGTTCCTTAAGTTGTGAATATCTTGTGTTAGAAGTAAACTGTAACTGAATCTCCCTCTTCTCCGTGCCACGCTCAGGTGGTTTCCGGTGCCAAGGCATGTCGGAGCGAGACGGCAACTCAGGGATGTGTGGCCACGCCTACTTCTACAACACCGAGATGGCAGAGTGCCAGGCGTGTTCGGAGTGTGACGGCGGCCCCGTGGACACACCTTGCACCTTCACCGCGGAAACGGTCTGCTCCGCCCCTATGGCCGGCGACAACGCCTTCTCTCTCTCCTGGGCTGGAGACTCTAGTCTACCCACGGTGGGAGGCCACACCCCACCAGGCCATGCCTTCCCCAGCGTGCAGCTTCATCTGGAGGGGAGAGGTGACGGAGGGCTGGTGAGCACGGAGGACGGGCGCCTGGTGTTCCGGCAGCACGGCCTGGTGTGGCTTGACGAGAACCTCTCCCTGAGCCACGGCTGCCGCAGCTTCATCCAGGTCTGCCTGCGCATCAACAACACCGACACCTCGGAAGGTCGCGACCTCAGCGGCGTCCGGGTGGAGCAGCGGGAGGGCAAGTCGCTGCAGAGCTTGAGCATCAGCGGCGTGGCCGAGGTGGCCCCGGGGCACGCCGTCTCCCTGACGCTGCGGAGCGCCAGCCACCACTGCAACTACAGCAGCGACGGACTCCACCTGTACGACCCGTCGGCCGCCACGCTCAGCCTCTTGTGGCTGTCGCATGACACCGGCGCCGTCGCCACCACAGCGCAGGCCGTGGCGTCCTCGCACTACCACACCAACTACCGGCCCACGTTCCGCACCACCTCCACCTCGGACCCATACGTGGTCGGGCTGACCCACGACGGGCGCGGGTTGCGTTTCGCAGAGAGCGGCACGGTCCGTTTCGTCTTCCAACAGGCACTGTACTCCATGGGCCAGGCGTGTGTGAGCGACGGCTTCAATCTGCTAGCCTACCTCAACCGCAACGGCTCCGGCATGGAGCTGGCACGCGCCTTCAAACCGGGCGTTCACTACCGGGACACGTCCATCTCCCTGTCTGGGGCAGCTAGAGTGGGCCCTGGGGACACGCTGGCCTTCGAGATCCTCTCCCCCGCCCAGTGCAACGTGCGCTACTTCGGCGACGAGACGGGGATCAGCACCCTCAGCCTGGTCTGGGTGCCCGCGGCAATCTCCTCCGCCCTCTCCGCCTCCGTGGCACACACTGGCCTCCCCTCAGGGGCCGTCCGCAACAAGCCCCTGTTCTTCCGCCAAACGAGCCCCCAGGTCTCCCAGGTGGCGCTGCACGGGAAGGGATCCGCGGACCAGAGGCGAGACTTCGTCTTCGGGGAGAGCGGGACCGCCAGCCTGGCTCTGGACCTCAAGCTCATCCACTCCTGCAACCTGGTCAAGGTGACCCTCCAGAAGAGGAGCGACACAGAGAGGTCAGGGGAGGGGGACAGGGAAGCAGGTAGGCCAGTCCCCCTGGCCCAGCAGGTGGGAGGCCAGATGCCTGAGGGCAGCCAGTGGGCCAGTGTGGCACTGCGGGCATCCTTCCACGTGAATAACGGCACAGCAGTGTTCTTCACACTGGACTGCGTTCGTGGACGGGTCAACCAGATCAGCCACCAGGCAGGAAGTGGAGTGTCAATACTCTGGGTAGCTGCATAGGAACCTAAGCAAAGAAAAGAGTACACCATATAGAAACAATGCCTCAATAAGCTAAAGCATGTTGGGTAAACATTTTACAGTACTTCTGTTGTTGTTTTTTCTGGAATTATAAAGTGCAGCTCTTCGTGTTTTGTTATTTGTTTGACAGGCCTGTTTAAAATTTGTAGCAGCTTGTCTTCGTTCCAACTGTAGCTACTATATTTTTCATACTTGTTACATTCACATTAATTGTTTCAGCATTATATATTTTAACAACATTATACATATGTACACTGAAATGTCAGTTTAGATATTTTAGTATTATTGACGTGTCTACGGTGACATCATATTAACACTAAACAACAAAAACATTGAATTCTGGTGAGGGTTCTGTTCAGACTATAGTGCCTGAACTTGTCTTTATTCACATTTTGAAATGCTGTGTGTGTACATTCTTTGTCCTATATTTATGTAATTGAGTTACTCCGTGGACACCACAGGATTTTTAGACAATACTTGTTGTGACTCTTGGATCTTCAGCTTTCACTATGAGTGGTTTTCCAGTGCTGGTTTTACTCTTAAGTGTGTGTTTTTTTCAGGAGCATGTGTTTCATGTTATCCGCCATTTTGTAAGTACGAGCATGCCTTCTTTAATGTGCTCTGCAAATTATGAACTTCAGTAAAGAGCCCCTGTGTTTTACTAAAGTGTTACTGACACAAAACTTTCATTGAAGGAAGCTGGTTATTCAAAATATGAGCATGATGCGTGATATAAAGTCTTACCTAGACTGAACTGTAATTAAGTGTATATTTGATTCTTTTTATACTAAACCCAATAAAATTGTGTTTGTTTTGTGCCAGATGTGACTGACTGCTGCTGTGGAAACTTGCACTGCATTACAGAGTGCTTGTTATTTTAACAAGTTGGTTCCTGTAATTTAAACTGCCTATTAAGCTGCAGCTATCAGTGATTGTCTGTGCCGGAAAATCTGGAGCATGTTTGCAACTGAAATATTCTGTATTAAACTTAAAGCCCTAAATTATTGTAACAAATGCAGTCATATTGGTCTGAGTTACGACATGCACATGATCGGTGTGCAGGCTTCACCAAAAGTCGCCAACCAAACGCTTCCTTCCGACCAGCATTTTTTGGCGTGTGACCTCCTGTGTGCAGCAGGCTACTGTACTCTTTGTAATGCGGAGGTCAGCTACAGTAGGCCTATTCGTTATGGCTCAAAGTCAGCTACATGTACATGGTTCAAATTAAACACAGGTGCCACCAGCAGTACTCAGCTGCTTTCTATTACACATCAAACGGCAGAGGTCATTTACCGTGAATGCAGACAGTCAAAATTATATTAGACTGGTAGTTAACCGCTTAGAGGCCTTGGCAGAAGATTAAAACGCAGTGCGGCAACGTTAGTGTAGGCATAGGTGAATATTGAAAAGGCTGTAGACGAGCGCATGCCACAAAGGTCTTTGAAGCGATGGCCTCAGAGGTACCGTGCTCCACAGGCCAGTCCATAAATCATGACTTTTAAGTTTTAACCACTTATACCCTGTACTAGTATTCCCATGGGCCCTAAACTTGATTGACCGTATTCCCATGGGCTACACTAAATATCTATCACCGAAAATATCCAACAGAATAGGGACACTAGGGTTCATGTGGTTAAAGAAAATACGTTAAGGCTGCTCTCAAAAGCTCAAATTCTCAAATGTCACCATTTCAGCATGCTCAGAATAGTAACATATCCTAATCAGTGACTAGTGTCTACACAGAGGACTTAAGAACCTAAAAAACTGACTCAAGCCAACATACAGAGAGAGAGAGCATGTCATGATGCAAATTGGAACCACTCCCAGACTGATGCACAAGTGACTGGGTGAGTTATGGTGGCCTGTGGATAATAAACATAATGGGAGTACTTGAGAGGGTCAGAGTCTCCCGATACCCAGAACTGAACTTACATCGGCCTTGCTTAGATGGCCTAGCACCCATTAGCACCCTGGGCCTGGATAATAGAGCACAGATGGGGGAAGAGCGTCTTTGTGTGTGTGTGTGTGTGTGTGTGTGTGTGTGTGTGTGTGTGTGTGTGTGTGTGTGTGTGTGTGTGTGTGTGTGTGTGTGTGTGACATGCATGTGTGTGAAAATTTCAAAAGTGTAGATTTTCTGACCGATCATCTGACCACTTAACATGGCAGTTAAGTGGTCAAATGATCGGTGGTCCCATGTGATCAGATGGGTCGTGTGCATTTTCAGAGCATGTTTATTTTAATGATCAATCTTTTTTTGTTTTTACATTATTAGTTTAATTTTAATGTTATATTATTTTGAACATTTTGGATATTTCAGTCCTACTTTTACTCAAGTAATTTTTTTTATAGGACTTTCACTTGTAATATTGTATTTTTATATTGCGGTATTGCTACTTTTACTTAAGTAAAGCATCTGAGTATTTCTTCCACCACTGCTTGAGGGTCCATTTTCACACTCTCAGTCGTCAAGTTAACATTCAGTATTTTGCAGTGCATCAGAGTGAGTGAGATCTGAATTAGCCTGTGTCTCATTTGTGACTTTCAGAACTACATGCAGACGTGTCCACAGGAGCCAAAAGCTGTGGAGATGGATAGAGAAAGACGGGGTGCCAAACCTTGAGGCCAGCATGACGTGTATGGTGAAGTGAAGTGGCCTCCATATGGTGTGCAGACCGGAGAGAGAGAGAGAGAGAGAGAGAGAGAGAGAGAGAGAGAGAGAGAGAGAGAGAGAGAGAGAGAGAGAGAGAGAGAGAGAGAGAGAGAGAAGCCTACTGTACAGTTCTTAAAGGGCAGGGCCAGTATAAAAACATGTTTTTGTATCTTTGTATGGAAACAAATAACCCTACATCTCAAACCACCAGAGAGATACAGACATACATGTATATGTCACCGGGTGAATGGAGATCCAGGGTGATTGAAGACAGAGCGCTCGTTTTTAGGCACGGGGCTCCTTCGGGGCGAGGCGGGGCTTTTCGAGACAGGGTTTATTAGCGAGGCTCGTGAGGAGGAGGAGGAGGACGGCGCTGCGATGCGGGGGGTTATTACGCGAGGCTCGCGAGGAAGAGGAGCCTCCTCCTCCTCCTCCTCCTCGCGTTTTAAACCGTCCCGTCCTCTCCTTCTCTCCTTCTCCTCCTCCGAGGAGGAGGAGAAGGAGAGCGCGGAGAGGCGGGGCTTTGATGCGCCGACGGAGAGTGGAGACCTGTCTTTTGTTGTTCCCCCCCACATAGCAACCATAATATCTATGAGGGGAACGCTGAACACGCGTTCACACGCACGGCGCGCCGACTTAGTGGAGCTTGAGGCCGAGGAAGTGCGCCCTCGCGCCTCCGGGCGCGAGTGCCCGCACTGACCGGCCGACGCTCCACTAGTCGACTCAGCGCCGTTTGATTTGTAAACCGATAGGGACAGAATAGTTATTTTCATGGATCACTGTGTGTGTGTGTGTGTGTGTGTGTGTGTGTGTGTGTGTGTGTGTGTGTGTGTGTGTGTGTGTGTGTCAGGGAGAAACTAAAACAAAAGCCAGCAGAACACAATAAAAGTATCTTAACAGTCCATTGAAAGCATGAGCGCGTGTGCGTGCGCGCGCATGTGTGTGTGTGTGTGTGTGACTGTGTGTGTGTGGGTGGTCACGGCCATATGTGCTTGTGCACAAGCCTGGCTTGTGGCTCCCTCTAGTGTTTCTTCTACAGAATTGCTGGGTGGGTAAAAACGAGCGAGCCTTCTTCAATCACCCTGGTTCTCCATTCACCCTGTAACATATACACCATACAACCAATCCAAATGTTTATAAAGTCAAAACAATGGTTGACCAAAGTGCTATTTTTTATCAATACAATAATAAAAACCGTAAAACAAAACACAAAGCCAAAAAGGACCCAAAAAAAAGAAAGATGGAGAGGAAATTACAATGAAAGGGGATGATAGTATTTATGTCAATCTTAAGTAGTTGTTACAGAGTTGTGAACATTTGTTTCAGGATACGTCCATCTGGAAACAGTTGTGAGTCGTTTTGAGCTCCTCTTCTTCTCACGTCTGTCTACATCACTGAGTGGGTTTTTAACAGGTTCACCAAAAGTCTGAAAGACCTAATGTATATCATATCATTGCTGTCAGGCAGAAACCTCTTATCTCCATATTTTAACTTTTTTTTTTTTTCGTAAATGAATGCCCTACTTGATCATATACTACAGCGTCACACAAAAGTATCAAAAATAGCAGATCTACAAGCTCGAAACGCTGGGCGAAGCCATGCGTTTCGAGCTAGTAGGCCTAGGTCTGCTATTTTCCATACTTTTGAAAAGTAACAGTTTCATATGGGTTTTCACCCGACAAGACGATATAGCAGTAGGCCTTGTTCTCAAACTTTTTTGACCCCCAAATGTATTTGGTCACAGACCCCCATCTGAAAACAAAAACAAAAAATTCAACATTTGTCGCTGTTTTTTTCCAAGATATTTTTTAAAAACAGCAGATCAACAAGCGCACAACTATTGCATGAGCTTGTATATCGGCTATTTTCAAATAGCCGATGTAATCAATAATTACTTACTAAATGAATGCTATGCGCTTCAAAACATTGAACAAAAAAACTGGAACAAACTGTTACTTTAGTCAAATTAGTTTTAGCCAAATACTTTAAAGCAGGGCAAGTTCAACCGGTTAGTCAGCAAAACTATAGTTTTACACTAGCACCATCTAGTGGATGGAAACAGAGAAAGCTACAATGAATAGACAGTACAGACTGACAGACTTTAATGTAGATATAATTTATTATACTCAAATATGGTCAAATACATTGATGTCAGTACAGTGGGTTAACAAAAACTCAAATGGTGTTTTAATGTGTCAACCTGACAACACTACAGCTTAATGCTGTTCTAATACAGAGAAAGCCTAGATAATATACTTAGTTTAATGAATACATGGAAGTATTACAGTATATATCCATTCTCTAGGATTGTACGCAAAGCTTCGGGGAGTTAATCAGCATGATGGCCTACTGTTCTACATAGTGCAAGTTCTACAGTTCTACATGTCTCTATCGGCTCTCAACAAACACTGATCTGATGATGTTATGGGCAGTTTAACATATAAGTCTGTAAGGGCTATAAATGTTGATTGACTTTCCATAGAAAAAAGAAAACCATTGTACTGTAATTGTCTGGCAATAATGTGTAAATGTCAGTCGAAGGCAATTCTGTGGCTGTGATTAAAATGTGACAGCGGGTCACCAATATAAATTTAAAAACCATACAAAGAGATTTAGGTTTTTCTTAATATTAGGTAATGCGATTACGGTAAATGTCTGTTCCAATTTGGTATCCAAGCTCAAAATGTGACTATTCAGGAGTCAGCACTTATGTGGCGAGTGTCGCAGCATAAAGGAAATTGCAATGCTAGCATTTTATACAAGGCCTCTCTGTGAAGAGTGGAAAAGAAGTGATCACACCTCTGCACACGACAAAGATACACATACAAACAATGACACACAAAGAGAGCGAGAAATCATTAATATATAGAATAATTAATAATACTTCAAATGCCACTGTTGGTACCATAACATAGTCATTTTAAGATTTCAAGCTTCAAGTAATGGCCTACTTAAGTGACTTGGAGCTAAACGGCTAAATATTATGCTGGGACAAACACGAGAAGCATCTTGAGCTTAAGCCTAGCGCCACTGATAGTGAACAGATCACTACTTCTGACAGTTATCTGTTAATAACCATCTGCTGTGTAACTATCTCGACTGTTATCATCTCACGATGCTTTTGTAAAGCCGTCAAGAGCGTGACACAACAGAGAAGGATGGATGCAGCAGCTACATCATGACAACTGCCTATAATGTTGCATTATAGCAAAGCTGCCTGTTTAAAGATTACCATTATGAGTTGACTGTAGGTCAGACCCTGTACACTGTACAGTGTAACTGTATGTATTAGCTTTTGGTCCGCGTTGTGGGGAATAGGCCTACAGTCTGTCACTTAAGCCTGATTTATACTTAGCCGGGCGAAAATAGTCGATCTACAAGCTCACAACCTGTCACTTCACTACGTGTTGTGAGCTTGTAGATCTGCTATTTTGTTTAAGAATATATAAGTGTGAGAAGATGAGATAAAAATAAATATTAAACTGATCATGGTTTAACCAGTAAGTGAATGAGACTTGATGCCATACAGACATGAGAGTGAGAGAGTGAGATGACAGGAAGAGTGAGTGGAAGGATGGAGGTAGGGTTACATGAGGTTGGATGGGGCGTGTGTGTGTGTGTGTGTGTGTGTGTGTGTGTGTGTGTGTGTGTGTGTGTGTGTGTGTGTGTGTGTGTGTGTGTGTGTGTGTGTGTGTGTGGAGGATGAGAACAATATTTGTGTTTCCTAATGCAGTATCTCCAGTAGGAGGCGCTTGAAGTCTCCTCCGCAGTCAGAATCCAGAGCCTCCTTCAGTGGAACATCATACTTCTCCAGGTACATGTCCTTCACAGTCTCCAGGTCGATCTAGGGGGCGCAGTGATGAAGTTGATTTAACCACATTAACCCTGGTTGGTGTCCCTATTGCGGCTTTACATACGTATACAGTTACGTAGTAAAAGCAGCGAGGGACTAAAAACAGGAGAAAACACCACAACGTGCATAATTAAAATAATTCGGGTCCACTCAAAAGATATGCGGTTCACCATTTAACAGGTCCCAGCAACCTAATCATAGACTAACGTGCATTAGTATTTAATTCATTTAAAATTGTGGAAATAGCCGATCTACAAACAACAACGCGTCGCAGCGCGATTATGTAATAATTGTGACAGGCCCGCTCTAGAGGCCATTGTTTTTTGTTGGCCTCTTAGGTTTTCAGTTAGAGTTGTTTTCTGAACCCTCAATAAGAAGAATGCATATAAATCTGGAGTTTAAAAAAACTAAACCTTTTCACAATATTTGTTTTAATTCATTTTGTGGTTTGGATTGTCTTTACAGATGGAACATTTCAGAACTCTAGGGCTCCGGAAACCCATCCAAAACCCATGAACCGTCTTTTCATGAATGCATGGTTGTCAATATGGATATAAGAATGCTTATACCGCAGTGTAAATAGTTACAGTCGTAACACACACACACACACGCATACACACACTTGCCTCAGAGCGGCCAACGATGATGCGAATAAGTGTGTCCTCGTCAGTCCCAGCTCCCGACATGGCGGCATTGAGGCGTCGAGCAAAGTATAGCTGAGGGTTCTTAGCACACCTCACTTGGTTGACACACACACACACACACACACACACAGACACACAAATTAAGCACTTCCCCTGCAACAGCATCAGTATACATGTAATTGATAATTGACTATAGTAAACAGAATCATTGACACTTTCCAACATACCCAGAGTAATGTAGCACTCCTTAAGCGTTCCTGTGGCCTCAGCGTCAATGGTATCCAAGATATCTGTCCCTGAAAGCTGAAGGAAAATAATACAAAAAGAAATGTCTCTTGACCACTTTCAAAATGGCATCCTCATTTTCTAAAGTAGCGAACAAAGTATACTGTATATGGTTTAAGTGATTAAATTAACACTCTGGATTTTACTGCCTACAGATAATTGCAGCATTTAAATTGATAACCATCGAGTAATGTGGTTGAAAAGTGTCAGTGACAGCTGTGCTAAGGGTCACACAGAAGCAGCTTTAGAACAAGATGAGACTGTCACATACCGACTCGTAGACCTTGAAGGTGGCCTGGAGTTGCAGGTAGTTCCTGTGACTCAGGATGTCGCTGAAGGTTGTCTCGTCTGTCCCAAACCTTCCTTCTCCTGCCTGGTGACACGTGACAGCGAAACAATAAGCCAGCTTACTTCATAGGCAGTTTATAAAGCTCAAATCTCCAATATGTATCAAATGGCTCTATAATAACATCATGACAACAATAAGGTGTATCTATGTTAGGTAGTGAAAGCTGCCAAGGACATAGAGCTGGTCAACAAATCGTCTGTGTTGACGACCCTCCGGGGTTATCGATAGGATAGGATATTATTTATCTACAACTTAGCACTACATTATAGCCTACATTATAACACAACAGCACTCATTTGACAATTTAGCATGAACAAAATGGGATCTTTTGTTTTACAAGTAATCTTAGACTTATGTACAAAACTTGGGCCCTTTGTCTGAAATTAAAGCAGTCTGCAATTTCTTCATAAATATCGTTGTGAAAGATAAGTTGTAGGTTGAGCTGATCAGAACGGTAGGGGGTGCCACAACATAAACCAGAAACTGAACGATATAGGCCTTAATCATCACCAAACATGTATTTCTGTGTGCCAGCATTGTTGTATTATTCAATAACCTTATTTCTGGAAGAACAGGACACCTATGATATTGTTATTGACTATTATAAATAGGGTTAGGGTTATTATGTTGTTTAAATATCCACAGGTTGACAAACGAGACATAACGAAGCTGTCGCCCGGCTCCCCATCCACTTCTGCCCTCTTGCCGTGAGTAAACGGGGCAGGTTTTCCATAGAATGAAAGTGGATGGGGAGCCGGGCGACAGCCGCCCGGCAGTCGGAAGCATGCCGCAAATGTGTGAGTCCGGCCAACAGGCCGGGAATTGAACCTGGGGTTTTCTGTTTCCCAAGCAGCCTCTCTACCCAATCCCATTCAACTATGGCCCCACAACTCTATGAGAGGAGTCTGAAGGGTTCAGACTGCGGTGGATCATGCAGGGCGTTTCACAACATTGTTAGTCAATGCTGACCTCAAACAGAGCTGTGGCATCTTGTTCTGCCAGAGCCTCATCCACTTCATAGCCTTCTTCCCTGTTTGCCTGGGGAGGAGGAGAGATGGACAGAAGGAACAGGGAATGTTAAGGGAGGGAGGGACGGAGAATAGGGGTGGTAGATTTTGGGGGTGGGAGGAAGAGGTGCATGGGGAGGGTAAGCGAGTGGAGGAGAATAGGGTCATTGAGTTTTGATTATAGAAAAACAAACGGTAAAACAATCCTCTGGCACACATGTACAGTAAAACAGCTGGGGATGATTATATTCAACATTCTGTGGATAAGTACTGTTGTAGGATATGAGTCATGGGGGTTTGACTGTGTTTGTCCTTCAGACCAGGAGAAGGGAAGGAGAGGAAATGGGCGAGGGTGGAAGTGAATGAGAGATCTAGAGAGGGCATGGACGCCAAAGCGTGATAAACACACAGCATTGACGCCAGTGAACAGGAGGGTCTCAGCACTGTAGAGCAGCGATGCAGCAGTGCAACTCAGTTACCTCACTAAGGAAAATCAACGATACTCAGTCCCAGGGTTATATACAAAAATATTTGTTATATAGCATGACAGGGTTATTGGTTTTCTGATCTTCACCCTCCTTTATCAGGAAGCAAAATGGTATATTTGTGATGATGGCCCCTTTGAAAGACTACTGACTGCTGCGTGAATACGTAGTTTACATACTACATGCTACTAGTACACTCTTTACCAAGTCCCTTCCTGCTGAGATAATGGCAGCTCCACTTGGGGATGAAATCAACCAGTAGCACTGTTGGAAAACACCCGAGGACGGAATAAGATCCATAGCACAGTTGAAAAACAGATGACGATGAGTCACAGCCAAATAGCCTGACAGAAACACAGGCCTGCCGGCCAATACTATGATAATTTGCAGTATTTACTCTCCAACCTTTGGATGGTTCTTTGTTGAAGGACATGTCACACAACAATTTGTCACTGAACCATGTCACTGCCTACTTGTTGTTAACTAGTTGAACTCTTGTTTTAATGTTTTATTGGATCTTGTTTATTCGATACATTTATTTGTTTTAGCTCTTTCTCATTTGATTTTCCTATTTGTCTCATCTGTTTAAGAAAGTAGGTAGCTGATATAGTGCACTTTTACCTTAGCGCTAGGTATACTCTTAGTTGCTTGTTTTAGAAGAGAATGCACTTACGACTTCTGGTGATTAGTAGTTTCGTTCCCCCATGTTGAATACACTTATTGTAAGTCGCTTTGGATAAAAGCGTCTGCTAAATGACTAATGTAATGTAAAACCATAAATCAGGCGCAAGTGTTAATACTGTATGAACCTTTTGGTGTCAAAATGAACTTTTAGTCTGTATTTACCTGTAGTAGTGCGATCAACAGGTTCCTCACGTCTCCACTGGTGTCACTCTCAATGTCTTCCTCGAGGTCCCGCTCATGGACTACAGGTAAAGGTATAAGGTGAATACATACAGTAAGCTGTATTGACGATCTGAGGTCGTAAATGTCCCTGTCTTTAAGCTTTATGAATATCATTTCAACAGAGATATAATGCATGGTGTTAATTTCATTCTATACCGAAAGGCACAGTACAGAAATATATTAAAGTTGTCCAATGAGTTCAACTTGAATATGAAAAAATAGTCTTGTGATGCCATTAGATCAGAAATCTCCACTTAACAGTATTAGGGACTAAGAGCAAGGTTGTTGCTAGAACGGGGGCAAGCATGGCCGCTAACAAACCTACTGCTTTGGAAACCAATCCTGTCACCGCCTCTATATGAAGGACCGTTTTAGACTTTGGATTGGTTCTGTTTTTGTTTTTTAACAACGAAAGCAGGGAGATTTCTTCAGTATAACGGAGGAATAATGTCATGCCATGTCTGTGACTCAACCTAAAAGACAATTCAGGGGAAAATGGCTGTTTTAGCTGTGATTCATTCATATTCTGTGACACCCTTTGGCTGTTTTACAGTATGTGCTGGCTGGGCAACCACATTTTCCAATGTGAACGGAACATCTAATTCATGGTAGTTCCTCTGGATCGCTGTGTAAAAGAGCACCTACCCTGGGCGTATGTTTCCTTGTAGCTCACGATGTCCTACAAAACAGACAACAGAGGACATTCAGTAATCCTATAACAACACAGTGCAGCCACGGAATTTAATGATACAGACACACGCTGGCATCAAAGAGGCACTAACAGGCTGAAACCAAAGAAAGGACAACAGTGTCCGTAAACAATAGTTATTTAAAATGCTGCTGACTCATGTATTAGATTACTTACGCTACAACAGCCCCTGGGTACTTCTCACTATTACGTTTATAACCGCCCTGGCTAAAAGACACACAACAATCTTTCCAGTTGGTTATCGATTACACGCAGACACACCTGATTGGTGGCTGTGCACAGGATCTCCACCAAGACTGCTTCGTCCGTGCCCGCCCCCTTCATGGCCTTCCGGAGCTCCTTGGCGAAGTAGACATGGGGAGGGTCCAACATGGCCATGGCGGCGTTCTCAAAGCTACCCGTCAACTCCTTCTTCAGGACCTCCTCCAACTCCTCAGGGGCCAGACGGGGGGAGAGATGAGGGTGAGGATGACAGACAGACAGACAGACAGACAGACAGACAGACAGACAGACAGACAGACAGACAGACAGTGTGTGTGTGTGTGTGCGCGTGCGGGCGTGTGTTATGCATGTGTTATGCAGATCCCCCCAATAAGTTATAGTGGCTTGTCTGATTCTGTCCTGTGTTTCATACTGAGGAACTGTAATGGCTAAAGGACAGTATTTAGTCTTTTATCTTTAGTATTTTCTATTTACCTATTTTAATCGTATCTATTTTTTGAATCTCTGTTTAAAGTGCACTGTTGCACTTTGATTCGCCACCTCAAGTGAATGAACTTATCCCCAGCCAAATCCATATTTAGAGCTTTCTAGCTAATTGTTGATCAATATGCCAAATCCCTCCTCACTTCGGCAGCAGCCCCTAGTTGATAAACAATCTGTGCAGGCACTGTATACAAAAACATATATCTTTCAGTGAATCTCTTAGTTAGTTAGTCTCATTGGTTAAGATTGATTAACGATCACTAAAAGCAGAGTAGTGGAGAGGGAGACAAAGAGTGCGGCCGACAGACAAGAGGCAGAGACACATATTGTTCTTTTTGGCAACTGACACTGTGACTGTCGTACAATGGAGTATAAAGTAGGCTTAATTCTTTCCTGTTTCCCTCACCCCTAATAAATCGTTCCAACATTCTCAAATGACCTCTCATTGACTCTCTGAAGTCACTGTCATATCCATATAAGGTCCAATAATAGCCCGGGTGTGTATTTGTTTGATCTGCATCATCACACAACCAGCCTTTATGATAGACAGGTCAATACGAGACAGCTAGGTGTTTATACTGTAGTTATAGTTATTCAAAAATAAATAATTGGAGATTCATTCCGGTTTGAGATTTAAAGTGGATGTGGAGCCACACAGTAAAACCTTAATTAAGAGTAAATGTAACTATTATTTTCAGAGAATGAATGCTGCTGTATTTGTGGTTATGTGGTTCTGTAAAATAGGAAATTATGTTTAGTGATGGCCTAAAAGTGATGCATTATAATTCATTACATAATTTGGTGATATTATTGATGTCCCCTCCAGGAAATACTCGAAGTTGTAATGAACACTTACATCATCATACTTTTCAAAGTATGCCTGTTTGATCTCCACACGTTGAGCTGCAGAGCGATTGGCCAGGATGTCAATAATGGTCTTCTCGTCGGTCCCTGGAGGAAAATAGAAAACATTGCCATCGAGTCTCTATTATAGGCAGGACAACATACAGAGTCGTGTATATATATATATATATATATATATATATATATATATATATATATATATATATATATATATATATATATATATATATATATATATATATATATATATATATATATATATATATATATATATGAGATTAAGGTTTCTATTGGAGAACATATTCCAAACAATTACATAAAAATATACACAAACGTTTATAGATTAACATTTTGGAAAACCTTTGAAGACTTGGCAAGGCCAAAATAGATACGCCCGGTTACAAGTGGACACATTGGCTGCATAGTTGCCTATACAAATGTCATCAAAAAAGAGTATGTGTCTGGTTCTAGTTTCAGTGAGATGATTGCATCATGGTGGTACTGACATCCTTCTTATCAGCCTCTTATCAGACAGACAGTAAAGATGCACTCATCCCAAATGTGCACACAAATCATTGCCTGTCACATGCAGATGCAAATCAAATGCCCACTTTGTTTGGGATATTTTAATGGGATTAAAAACACTTACCAAAGCCTTTGCAAGCTTTTCTAATTTCCTTGATGTCAGCAGTAACATCAAAGTCCTCATATGGAACAAGAGTTGGCTACAGAGGAGAAAGTGATGACAGTCATCAAATAGCCTAAGAATCAACCAAACACAGTTATAAACAAAACACCCAGGGAGGACTGGGTTTCAATGTGATGGCTGCTACTGTACAGGGTAACAGTCCAACCCATTTTTCTCCAGCAGGCTAACTAAGGGTGTCGGCTAGTCTGTGGTGGGCTCGCTGAGTCATGGGACAGGCAGCTACGTGGGCCATTGATACAGCCTCCTCACTCTGCATCTGATACAATGCGGCCTTATTGATCACCGAAAAACGATGGCGTTTCTGTGACATTCCACATAGCTCTGGTCCAGAGAGCAGAGCTACATTCCACATAACTGCAGCCTCCTCCTCCGATATGCCACATATTGGGCCAATCCAATCCCCAGAGAGGTTTACAGTAACCTAAATCTATTGGAACTGCGCAATTTCAAACTAGATGTTGGTTATCATAATATTTGCATCTTTCACGTCAACAAAACATAAAATAACAATGTAGCCTATTTTTTTTTGTCAATTACAAGAATTAACGTTACGGTTATTTCTAGTTTCATTTTATTTATTTATTTATTTATTGCCAAATTACGAAAAAAATAAATCAAGGCCGCGTCACTTTTCAAGACAAGTTGCCAAAAATGTAGCGAGTTTACCTGAACGTTGCCCATGATGTTTTTATCTCAGAATAAGTTGATGAAAGATGGATGATGTTGTTGTCTCTCTGAGAGCAGTCGGGTCGGTGATGCAGATCAGAGCAGCAAAGTGCGGACACAGTCAGTCTGACAGGACTCGCTACTATGTTCACAGGATGGAGGCAGGGAGGAGGGGTTAGGTTTTACCCTGAGGACGGGCCGCCCCCGCGGGCGGGGTGCCGCTCCCGTCGGTCGGAGTCTCACGTGATTCCGTCCTCGATCTGCGCATACTTCTTACAACGCCTGCCCACCAGGATTCATGATACACTCATGTGTGTAGAGTAGACTCCACAGTCACACCCTTGTGCAATATTTACATTCAGTGGTCGAGAGTGACTAACCTCGCGTCACCACCAGGCTTTGCTTTAAGTCGAGACAGGCACGCAGGGGAGCGCCACGGAGAGGAAACGAGACCACCTATGTATCTATATCTATCTATCCCTCGTCCACTGACATCCTAAATAAATAAATAAAGCGCTGACGTCACCATCCTTTAACGGTTTAGTTTTCACATTTTAGCACTCACAAACTTCGCCAGTGCAGTTCTGCCACCTCTCAATAATTATCATAGCTAGGCCTACTATTAAACATGTCAGTTAGCAAAACTAAATCCATACTGTATGGGGGGGGGGGGGGTACAGCCTACAACAGCATAATAGGCTATGCCTATCACATTATCATATAAATATATCATATCATTTTCGTGAGGCGTGGCGTGGCGGAACCATAGAGTTAAAATATATCAGACGGAACCCAGCCCAGGCCTCTTCAGTGACAAGTTTGACACGTCTTCGATAGATGTAATATTTGGAATCTCCACATGATGGCGGTGTTGTACTACCGTGAACTGAAGTAGAGTGGGCTGAAATGTCAGCAAGTAAATATCACAAGTAGCCTAAATACCTCTGAAACTCAATACAAATGTTTTCTTCATCACTTTCAACCGTGTGTCCCTGTTTTAGGCATGCCACTTATTGTAAAACGTTGCAAAACGTTTAATAAATCTTTATAATTATTCCCAATATTCTAGTATAGATATTCTACAAGCACACAACAATCTTGCAAATCAGCTATAGTCAGGGGTAGGCTAATATAATATAGGGCTTACGTGGTTAAGAGACGTTCCCATTACAGCTTTAGTAGACAAAGGGACTGTATTTGAAGAATGAGCTCCCTACTGTATGAGGTGAATTGCAGTGCTGGTAAACTGAAACATAAACAATGGCATACTAATTTAAGTACACTGTGAGTGAAATTATGAAACAATGAACATGAGCAGGCACAGTTCAGCTCTAAAATCTTATATCCAACATGACTGAAGCCTGATGCAGGGTGGGTGATGGCTGATTTAAGTAGTCACACCTGTAGCCTAATTGGATGGGTGTGATGATGGCACACCTGTTATGTCTGACTGCTGAGGCTAGGGGCAGCCTGTGTCCTCAGTGACAGGACACTTTTATTACATCCTGTGTCATTTGATTTCTGTGCGATAACTATGGTACCACTAGTTTATACCTGTCCTGAAACGTGGCACGCAGTTCTGTAATCACCAGAAATTAAAAGAGAACTTTGTCCTAAGAGCCTCGGCTTCCATCTGTTCTGCTATTGAGCTGTTACAGAGTGATTTTATAGAAATATTTATTGCAGGTTTGGAGAACAGGGTATTTACTGTAATGTACATGCGATTACAACTGAACACAATATAAATGTACAGTACAAATACTCCTGTGTGTGGATGTTACAACAGCTAGACACTGTAAGCAACATCATATAACAAGCATACAATACAGATAGTGAGCAAGTTACAAGTTCACAAGTCAAACTGTCTGATTGGAAAACAGTGTATGAAAGTAAAAAACAAAGGGGAAAACCATGGGGGGTAGCTTATCAAGCTAGTATGAATTCTGATTTTTGATCTTCCACCTGGTAACTGTTTTATAAGCCAGAAGCAGTACTGCAGAACATGTCATGTCACGTCATTTTGGAGCTCCTACCATTAGAACCCTATTATTACCAGCTTGTTTTTTGTTGTGTTTTGTTGTTTTATTTTTTTGCACACAAAAAAAGAAGGGGAAAAAAGCATGTGTTCCTGATTTTGTAGGTCAAGGTTTTAACAAAGTTAAATAATAGTATACATTTCTGGTGGAGTCAGTCAAGCATGGTAGCATTTTCATTGCTCAATAGGAGGAAGTAATCTGACGTGATGTCAGCAGATCGGGAAAAAAATCGCCAGATTTAAACAAATCTCTCGTTCTCAACAAAAAAAATCATACTACTATCTATTTAGTGTGGAAGTTCTCATGATATCAGAATATCAAAACAAATATTGGATAGAGATGTCAAATGATATAAGATAGGTCACATTCCATATAGACAATGACGGTGACTCCCCCAAACAGGGACACGGTCTGGTGACGTCCTGGGGAGCCGCGGCACCCACTTTGAAAACCTGTGGCCTATAGTGCATGATGCTAAACTCAACTCACTATGTTTGTCTGTATTAAACTGGTGGTCACACATGGTTTTGATGACAATGGAGAACTGTTTGTTTTATTTTATTTTTATCAGCAGGCGAGTGATGAGGTCATGCATTAGATGTGTGAAGAAACACTGCCAATGCCACACGCACACAATTAACGCATGCAGGCTCTCATGTGCACAAGCAAAAGCACACACATATACACACACACACACACACACACACACACACATCCGTGCAAACACAGTGACAAAGTAGTTATTTCTTTATTAGCAAAATGAAGGTGTCCTAGCATTTCCTAGGAAAAAAAGTGTAATTTCAAGCAAATGGCGAAAATAGGCGAGCAACTGAAAGGAAGAACTGCACTATTCACACCTTGTGCCAAACTCAGATTTGGCTTTGGTCCTTAAGTGTCCTTGGGAAAGACCTTCTTGCTAAGTGTACTGTGGACCTACAACATGATGCAGTTCATTTTGAAGAGGGGGCATTCTGTCTAAAATTCTGTTTGATGTGTCAGCTGTACCTGTATACTGTACCAGTGTTAAACAAAGAGGTGGAAACCATCATAGATATTTCAGCACTGCATAGATTATTCCCGTAACAGCAAGCTAGTTGGAAAATCCATGTACATTATTGATACCAATGCACACCATTTCAAAAGCATTATGTTTTACACAGGGACTCCAATAACCATAAGCAACAACATCAAACATTTCACCGTCATGTACTAAGTTAATACACATTAAGTTCATGGATGTCTGACATTTTGCCACATGCTGGCCTATGACAAATGTATACACATAATTATGGTCGACCTTTGTCAGAACATAGGCTACAGTACAGCATAACCGATCAGCAAAGCAAATCATACTTTGAAAACGCATCTCACTTCTCCATGTTTCTTTTCAAAATAATCTTCTCATTATCATTCATGGTTCAAGATTAAAGGCTAGTTTATATCTCGATGCAAGGCCCTTTTGACAAGTGTCGCTGACAAAAATGACCTATTTTCAACTGATTTTCAAAGTGTAAGGCATTATAAATGTGTCTCAGGGCTTTGGTCGTTTTCCACATTAATGATGCCAGTTTTAATTAACGGTTTCACTGTATGCTGTATGTCCTTCCATAGGTTTGTCAAGCATTTAGTTTATTAATCAGCGCACTGCTGGGTATTTCAGCTGTAAACAATAAATCCACGGGCCAACAGATTTAACTACATTTATTGGCAAACCGCTGTGTGACCTGATGCAAACCTGTTTAGATTTGCCAAAGATACAGACATAAAAGTTGTCCGTTCACACTGGCCAGTGAATAAGATATAATATCAATAAAACATTTATTAGTCTCACTTCACCACTCCTCCATATTTGGCAAGATACTTTGGAGTTGGAGGCGACACTGCCTGACATTCTGTAAGCAACATTCCACTGACCATATTCACACGTTAATAGACATTTTGCTCTATGTCATACTAGGGAATAGGAAACCTCACCATCGGGTGGACATGTATGGCGTAAGAACAAAATGGCCACCATGTTAATAGTTCAATTACCCCATCAGGTTTAGCCATGACTTTGTTCATAATCTTTGAGGTCAAAGGCTTGCCTGGCATGCTGGCAAGTACAATTCATTATCAAATGTATTTGATGTTCTCACTGTGATGTAACACAATTCAAATTGAGCCACTGTGCAAGCTAAAGTGCAGACTTAGTATTCCTCTACATTCCAAACAAAGTGACTTTAAATTTGCAGCGCACCAACAACACAAATCTTGTCACTGAACGAATATCTTTGTTTGGAATGCATCATTAGACAATAGGACCATGTTTTGTTTTTCTTCATAAAATGATTGAACAAAGACTAACTCCCCTACCAATACAAACATTGGAATTTAAACTTTTAGTAAAATAACTCCAACAGTCAGAGTTCTTAGTTTCCCTCTGTGTTGCAAATCTGTGGATACAAAACATACAAAGTCCATGATTACACTTGGGCATCATGCCTTCTTCCCAGAGTCTTGGGCGTCAAAATCCCAAGGGCAAACCTCAGCCATTTTGGTACAGCTGATCACTGGGGGCATGTCGCTAGAGCTCAGGGAGTTCTCTCTCTCCCTTTCTGTTGAGGTTTTAGTCTGATCAAGGCTGTCATGTGAGGGCTCGGTCTCCCAGGGACAAATATCCGCCTTCTGATTCTCCGACACCTCGGGATCCTTCGATGAGCTCCTCCGTCTCCCTGAAACTGGGCAGCCGCTCTCCGAGGAGTGGCTGCCATGCCGCCTCTCTGACGAGGGCTTGCTGGTAGAACTCCGCCTTTCCTTGCCTTTCTCCTTGCCTTTCTCCTTGTCCCGCCCCTTCTCCTTCTCCACCCTGTGATTGGAGGAGCAGGAGCCTTTCCGTTTCTTCTTGGAGTGCGGCGTGGGGCTGTTGCACGTCTTCTCCTGCTTGGGGGAGGGCGGTGCCGGTGCGTCATAGTCCCATGGGCAGATCTCTACCATCAGGGAGGGAGGCTGCAGGAGGCTTCCTGTGGACTTGGAGTGGTCAGAGTGGAGAGTCTTGGGCTTCCCGTCGGTGGGAGTGACACTCTTCTTGCGTCTGATCCTTTCTGGTGAGATGGAGTCGGAATCACCGGCCAGCATAGGCTGCTCGTCAAAGTCCCAGGGACAGACGTCTGGCTTGAGAGGGAGAGGCGACCTGGGAGAGCGGGGCTTCCTGCTCTCTCTGCCCTCCTCGCCTCCCTTATCTCTGGAGCGCCGCCTGTTCGCAGGGGACTGTCCTGCTCTCTGCTTCTGCTGAGACCGGACGCTTTTGGTGCAGCTGACCCTGTGTGTTGAGGTGGTTTCTTCCGGAGCGATGGAGACGTGTTTCTGCATTTTCCCTTCAGAGGGAGTCGGCGGGTCGTCTATGTCCCAGGGACACACCTCAGACAGGTCATACAGGTTCCTCCCCGGTTCAGAGCAAATGGATGGCTGGCTGCCACTCACCTGTTTTAACAAAGCAGTAATCAATTGTGTGTTCAACTCTATCATTTAACGATCAGATAAAGAAAAAAGCGGACCAACACACAAATCAATCAATCAATCAATCAATCAATCAATCAATCAATCAATCAATCAATAAACCATCCAACTGCCACACAGATTGATCGACCATTCGATCGAGATCTCCACCATCATCAATCAATCAATATCTCTCAATAAATTATTTCCACACTTTTTAAAGACTGCAGTATGACAGGATACCTGTTGTTTCATGATGCCCATCTTCATGGGGGTCTTGGAGTACTCCACTGATTGGCTGATAATCATCTTGGGGTAGTGTTCCGGTGTCTCATCCACCTCGGACAGCGTGGTCCCATCGCGCCCCTTCAGTCCTCTCTTGCTGGCATCCTCCACACTGTTGGTCTTGCTGGTGAGTCCTGGCATCTTTTCCTTGGCACTGGCGATCACGCTCAGAGACTTCTGCATGATGGATGTGCGTAGCTGGACGGGCTTCTTGTCATGCGTCAGGTTGTGCGCACTGGCCGACTTCCAGAACAGTGGAACGGACTCTGTAGACTCGGCCGACTCCAGTCTCGGTGGAGTCGGCGGCGACTTCTTGCCGTGTTTGCGGCCAATGAGGGAGCCCAGGAGAGAACCGTCCCCGTTTCCAACGGGGGTCATTTTGTCTACCACGGTGGAACCGTCAAGGCTCCCAGTTTCATCACCCTGGTCACAGACATGGTCGTAGCTGTGTGACTTCTTCAGGCCAAGGACTTTGTCCTTCAGAGAGTCGTCCCGTGTTTTACCTAAATGGGTGATTAAAATAAGTAAAGATTCAATTATTCAAACAGTCCAATGGTCTGAAAAGGAGGAGCACATCACATCACACATATATATCCACATCTGACCATGAACAACTTAACCACTTAAACCCTATACTTCATTGACCAGGGTCCCCCAGGGCTCTATTCTTGGAAACATTAAATCTCTTCTGCAAAATAGCAATCTAAAAGCTCACAATATGTCGCAACTCGCAACATGATGCACTATGAGCTCTTAGATCTGTGATTCAGACCAGATTTAGTGTTTGCCTTTTATGACATATGCCCTAAATAGCATGCTAGAGTTCATGTGGTTTAAGCGAGAGAAACTACTGTATGACGGAAAAACAAAATACAAGAATGTGGCTACTGACATGGAATGGAGGAATGTTTCTGTTGACACATTTATTAGTCAATACTTAAAATGTTCTTTATGTGTACATGCCAAACCAATCATATTCTTCTATAAATCATTTTCTGTATTATGTGACATTACAGATTAGGCTTTGACCAATTAGATGAATGCCAGGAAAAGGATACTAAATCACCTAGACATTGTTGCAATACATCGGCTTTGTCTTGACAAAATAGCTATTCTATGTGTCAACTCGGTGTATGAGTAACACGGCTTGGGTAAGGAAGACGTGCGGCAAGTACTTGGAGCTGATGGTAGGCGTTGCGCTCCACCTCAGCAATCCATCTCTCAGGGGTCTAGCACATTGAAATAGGGACAGACAACCTCATTGTCAGCCAGTACCGCCAAAAGCCCCTCTGACCTACTCTTACTATGTGTAAGTGACAACGCCTTGGTATCGTTCATTAAGAACTCGTACTACTGTGGCTTGTAAACGAGCTGTAAAAAAAATTGGAGAAAATGATTCTCATCAGCCCGGTGGCGTTACCGTGGTGTGCGGGGTCAAATGGGTTCCTCCGCAGAGTGCTGCGGTTGCTGCCGTGTTCGCTGCCGTCCTCGCGGCTGCACTGTCGGTGCATGTGCATGGACTCTGGGATCT
This sequence comes from Gymnoscopelus braueri, assembly GCF_963280865.1. Classification (NCBI taxonomy): domain Eukaryota; kingdom Metazoa; phylum Chordata; class Actinopteri; order Myctophiformes; family Myctophidae; genus Gymnoscopelus; species Gymnoscopelus braueri. Next base: position 20,075,051 of record NC_137611.1, on the reverse strand, counting down.
CTGTGATGCGCTTCATCAGTGTGCGGCCCAGCCCTTTCCTGGAGCTGCGTTTCTTGTGCAGGTGGGGGTTGTTGGCCAGCATCTTCTTGCGTTTGTGGACCTCCAGCTGGGCGTATAATTTCTTCAGCTCATCCTGATAAAACAGGGGAAACAAATGGCAACACTGTTAAACCTAGTTTATACTTTGTTGCACAATGTGTCACTCACTGAAAAGAACCGGTTTTTGAGCATCTCGTAGATCGTGTATATTTACTGAAAGCGACACCATGCACCACGTGCAACAAGTTAAATTAGGCTTTGGCCAGCATTGCGCGAGTACGTAGAATGAGAATCAGGATCAGTTTCATTGGCCAAGTACAATGAATTACACACAATTACAAATGAGTTACACACACAATGGATTTGATTTGGTCAGGTGCTATCTACTGTAGGTTCAAATATCCAGAATTTCCAGACTGCTATGATCCTTAAGTATAACCTGGCATCTGTTCAGTCAAGAGAATCCTGCTCGAAACAGAGCATATTGTATTCATATGTATATGAATACAATATGGAGATTGAGCCAATTCTAAAAATAATTATAGCACAGAACCAGAAATGGCAATGCAACAGTAAAACAACCTTGTAGAGAACTCCATGAACTATCACTAGTTCCCTAAACACTGTTAATAATGGAACAGGCCAGGGACTCTTGACAGTAACAGCCACAGCACTGCTGTACTGTACAAACTAATATTTAACGAAGCAACACAGTGAAAATGCAGAACATTTTCAAGGATAGGGTGTACTTTTTATATTTCCATCCATTGCTTACAAAAAGGCCAAAATGTACAACAAATTAATCTCACTTACAAGTATGTTCCATCTGGCCAACACCAGATATACAGCTCATATCCAGAGGTCTTAGAACACCATTGTCCAAAGAAAACAAGTCACAGAGCTGTTCTATTGTTTTGGTACTGTACACATAATCCATCATTGTGATGAACACAGACATTGTACCTTTTCCTGGAACAACTTTGAACTGTGAAGTGACAGCGATTGATATTTCGATCTACCTCTTGGGCAGACTTGAGTGTAAAAAGGGCAACGCACATGCTTGGGGGAAACAGAGTTCTATGACTTCCGGATGTGAGCTCTAAGTTTAAATTGTCATGAGTACATTCAGACAGAACGCAGATATTACGTGGTGATGAACGTAATTTTTCTTTGGAACAAGGTAAATAATGCAGTAATTCGCATTTTCGTCATGCCCTCGGCGTGCATGGCCTTTATGCTTTAAGGTATTTTCACACGGGAAGCGACTCGCGACTCACGGAGCAATTGTCCGTCTGTGTATAGCAGTAGTTCTCAAACTTTTACATTTCAAGGTCTTCCCTTAACTCTGACAGTATACAAATGGAACGGGTCCATTTGGTTCTGTCAGAGTTACAGACTTGTAAGGGTCAATTTAGAGCCGTTTCACACTCAGGTCCCGGGTGCGCACTCCAGACCGCTTGGCTAGTGTGAATGTAGCGAATCGACCCGCGAAACGGGTAACCGTTCCGTTCCCGAAACCACCTCCGGAGGCAGTTTCGGATCCGGATCATGCGTTTTCGGGTACGGTACGCTGCAATGTGAAAGCAAGCGTACCATTAGACGGAAGTGGCCCGCTATTTGGAATAGGTGACGGTATATAAACTCGACAAAAACAGCCAACAAAAACACTGCTCTTCTAGCCGGTGCTACTGAATGAATGAAAACGCACCAGAATGCATTGCGCACTTAAAGGGATACTCCACTTTCAAATAAAATAAACATTAAAAATATATATTTAAAAGTTATGGCAAAATCACGGCCCCCTCACACATTAGAGTGTGTTAAGGTGGGCTGGTGCATATTACTCTTAAGGTGGAACATAACAATTGAAATAATAATCAACTTATATTATGGGAGCCTTTCTAACAATTTTACTCATTCAATTCTGAACCGATTCTTAAAATTTAAAATTCTCTATTAGCTGTGAAGGGCCTTCTTTCATGTCTATCAGTCATGAAACATTGGCGGGTCTCCATCGCGCATTTCAGGTGCGCGAGCAGCGCATATAGTATATCTTGTGGGTATCTTGTGGAGTTTCAGCTACTATGCATCCCAGAAATATATAGCTTATAAGGCTTTGTAATTTGAAATTTGTAAGTAAATATGGTAACTCATTTAGATGTAGGCCTACGTAGGTTTATAGTTTCCCAAGGACTATAGCCGTTTCACTCATGATGCAATTTCTCCTGAATGCACAGTTTAGTTTATCCCTTCTAAATAGCTTATGTGAGCATAATAAAGAATAGCAGAATAATACATTAAATTACTATCCAAAATACATTATAATGAGCATTATGAGGACCAGTTATATGAAGATAATATATAATATAATATTATAATGAGCATAATGAAGAATAGCAGAATAATTACTATCCAAAATAAATGAGAAGTTTATTTTTTATTAATTCTACAGTTTCACACACAAACGAAACATCTCTGTGCTTTATTGTCATAAATTGCACTCTTCTACCATATGAATCTGTCATTCATAATTATTGATGTAATTCACATGTATGTCTGTATTTGTTTGTTTGTTGATGTGGGCAACGAGACCAAAGTTATTTTGGTCTCATTTTAGTTTGTTTAAATGTGTTTTCTTTATTGCTTGTCAGAATTAACTTACTTGTTAACTATGGTAGGCTATTCCCTTAAAAAAAAACGTGTATCTTTTATTTGACCTTTTCTCCAATTGTAGCATAAAATAAGGTAAAAGAGGTTGTTCAGCAGCACTTTGTAACTCATGTTTTGAAAAGTGCTATATAAATAAAGTTATTGTTTTATTATTATGTAGCCTACTTAAACCCTCTATTCTCAGTAAAAACGGACCTACTTTTCTTGGACGCTTTTATCTGTCAACACCAAATCTCTCTGTCAAAAATAGCAGATCTACAAGCTCACAACGCGTCGCGCGTTGTGAGCTTGTAGATTGGCTATTTTTGGCTTATGTTCCCCCCATGCTGGGGTTCATGTGGTTAATACTATTCATAATAATGTAATGGTGTTTTAATTTTGTCAAGGCACCTTGAAATAAAATATTAATATTATCCAGTGATATAAAAACATTAGCTAATGTTTTCATATCACTGGATAATATTAATATTTTATATTGCACGTGCATGATGTTTTCATGATGAGTAGTGTTATTCAGTTCTCACTTCTCACCGCAACTCCGCCCCCTTGCTTTCAACATATTTAAACGCATATTTGTGCGAGACCAGCACAAACATTGTCGCATAGTTGATGACGTCTGTGTCCACAGGGGAAACACTATGTGCATGCCGCCACCTGTAGGATCGGGGGTGTATATGCATGTGTTCTCTGGTGCGATAGGATCTATGCCCAATGTGAATGCAGGCCAGCATTCGATCTGGGAAACGTTTTCAATGAAAACGGATCCAGTGAGAAACGGCCCTTAGAGTCCCTGGAATCCACTTTGAGAACCAGTGGTGTATAGAGTACCGAAGTCCTGACACTCGTTCATCCCCTGGGTCACGGAAGTAATTTCTCTATGGAAAATAACGGTCGTCGTAGAATCGTCTCATATAAGAATTGTGGTCCAAAAATAAATAAACTGTCCCGGCGATATTGTCAGGGAGGTGGCTCTGTATCGTTTATGATGGTCAGTCACTCATATTTGATACAGTCTGTTTCTGGCGAAGATTTAATTAATTCTACGGCGGTAACGTTAGCGTTTTCTCGCCGTCAGTTGAGCCTTCGTACCCATATGAGTCAAACTGTCGTGCTCATTTTTTTATTTTCGGAAATCGGAACACAGTTCTTATATGACGCGATATTGAACTCGTCAATGGGATTTCAGAATTTGGGAAGAAAAGTGACTCAGGTAGGATGCGTAAATTACGTCAGACTTCGGTGCTCTATTCACACGAGAAGTTATCCAAGTGAGAATGCAAGTGTGTCGCTCCGTGTCTGAAAAGCTCTTTACATGTACAGTATCTCCAAAATGACAAGAATATCTGTGCTCTGTTTGAAATCAATGTGAACGCTCACTCGTATGTCCTCTGGGTCCAGGCTGTGTTCACTCCAGTTAATGCCAGAGTTAATGCTGCTGTGCAGGTATGAACCGGACCGTCCCATGTCCAGCTCCTCCTCATAGGCCTCAGTGGCGATGATGTCATCCCTGGCCTGGGTCCCCTTGGAGAAGAACTAGGACAGATGATGAGACAAGATCCGATTACTAAATGCAAAGCTATACTATCAACCAGGGATCTGAAACAGGTTGGATGAATGAATGGAAAATAATAATAAAACATTAAAAAAATGCCATGCTACGCTATGTCGTCCAATGTAAAAAACATTAACAAAAAATTCCAAGCTACACTATATGGTTCAAAGTAAAAACCATTAAAAAAATGCCATGCTATACTATGTCGTCCAATGTAAAAATCATTAAAAAGATGCCACTTCTTCTACTGCTTTCTGCTTCTACTATACACAGCATACAGTATAGTGTCTTGCACCCTGTGGTTTGCACATTGATATTGCCTCGTAAATTGTTTTGTCCCACATGTATGTTCTGTTGCACCTGTACACCTGTATGTCCTACATACTGGCAGTAAAGTGTTTCTGAGTTATTACTTCTGAAAACATAGTCACTTGCGCTGTACAGCAGAGTAAGGGTTTCTGATCCAACTTCACCTACTTCCAAGATGCACAGAGAAGGGGAAAAAAAAGTCTAAAGAGGTCAATACTCCAGCAACACTTCTAGTATAGAAGTAACTTTATTGTTAGACCAACACATTTTGGCTTGTGGCTTTCATCAGTGTCATCATGATTTTATTGATCATAAAAGGTAATATTAATATAAAAACTATAATGTAAAAAAAAAGTCATGGTAGTTTTCATTATGATATCGTCGTACCGATACATAGGAACTTAAAGTATACTATGTTAGTTCCATTGATCCAAGCTGGAACACAATCGATTGATTGATCATTAAAATAAACATGCTTAATACGGCAGCCATTTGGCTATACCTACCCATAAGTAGGATAGGTATGCTTATCATTCACGTTCACAGGGTTTACTTGGTTGAAATTCCAACCAGGTCAATCAGCGTCATTTGAATGCAATGACATGATACAACTGCACCAGACATTTCAAAACAACCATGGCGGTAATAGTGTTGTGCAATCGTATCGATGTAGTTGTTGTAGCTGTTGTGAATAGAATCTCAGGAATAAATTAGATTGAAGCAAGTGAAAATACAATAACTTACTAAGATATGTTGAACAAAAGGTTAGAAGCTGGGAACATGATGGGTAAATGTGGCATATGAGGCAAATGTGTCAAAGTGTAAAATTACTTTTTAATTGTTTGACAGTTTGCCTGACAAAAAAACAGCTTTAACACTTTGTTAATTTAGTATAAGCAGATATGGGTAATCACATTACACAATGAATACTGCAAATAGGGAGAGAAAGAGACATTTTGCAAAACATATGTAAATGAAGGTAGAGATGAACTACTTCTACAGTACTTTATACTGAAATAAAACGAATAATCATGATAGACAATAGACATGTTATGGCTGTGTTTCTTTGTTCTGGTTGCATAAAGAATGAAATAATAATCTAGCCCAGTCTCAGTAACAGATGC
>NC_137611.1:20036857-20066857 GCF_963280865.1 Gymnoscopelus braueri | reverse complement strand
GTGCTTGTGTGCGCGCGCACGTGCGTATGTGTGTGTGCATGTGTTAGCACTTTCTCGCAGACTAATTCTGCAGAGATCACAATGCTGGCCAAGGTGGTTCAGAGGTCATTGTCCCTCTGTCACCACACCCGATAATGAGATTCACACTCATTAATCACATTATTCATTCAAAAGCATGCTCTGTGTGTGTGTGTGTGTGTGTGTGTGTGTGTGTGTGTGTGTGTGTGTGTGTGTGTGTGTGTGTGTGTGTGTGTGTGTGTGTGTGTGTGTACTGTCTGCGTTGGTATGTTTGTGCACATCCTTGCAAGTTTGTGTTCATACCGGCATTGAAATACCATGACTTTAACAACCACCACCACACACACACACGCACACGCACACACACACAGAAAGACTCCCCAGGAAAACCTGGTCTTATCTCCAGGCCACAGCAGCAGCCAGCCTCTGATGGCAGCATACCAGAGACCACACTGTAATCAGCGCCAGGGGAAGAATAAGTTGATTTATGGCGGATTCACCCCACCACACTGAGGTGTGCTTTTCGCTTTGTCATCAGATCATAGTATCCTATTTGTGTCAGGGCTTGAGTGTGTTGTGTGTTATGGTGTTGCTGTGTTGTGCGTTTGCTTTCAGTGTTGCTGGTTCCTGATTGGTTGGAACTGGAGGCCGTCACAGAATTATAGATAGATGACCAATGTTGCGTAAAACCCGCCCATTGATTGGTGACTATTCTCTTGTTGATGTGGAGTAGTTGGTTAACTTTAGCTTCTTCCCTATAGATGTCGGCAAGGGGGTAGGTGTCGGGGGTTCCCCAAATGGTGACGTCCGGGGATTCCCTTTTTTGTTCTCATTTTGGAAGCTTGCATAGGGAGTTGGCAGGGTTGCCATCTTGCCGGTCGCTTTGCCATACTATTGGGTTTTGGTGCTTAAGTACCCGCTGTCAATAGCCCTTGAAGACCAGGGTTGATTATGAAGATTTGTGTAACTTGATGGTTCTTAGTTTGAATTTAAGCCCTATTATATACGTTGTTGTATGACAAATAGTAAAAATAGCCCATATATAAGCTCACAATGCCTCATGATGTAACGTGTTGTGAGATTGTAATGTAGACCTGCTATTTTTGAAAATATACATTAGTTAGAAGATTTAACCAAAATAGGGATGCCAGAGTTAATGTGGCTAAAATGCAGTCTCAAAGCAAATTGCAGAGTATATAAAAGTGAACAAATAGTAAAGATGGCAAGGGATGCTGATGTGCTGGCAGACTTGCTGACCAACAGAGGGACCCCCACACTTATTCCTTTTGCTTGGTGGCAGAGTAAAGGGCCGTGCTGGGGCGATGTGTTTCTCTAGGTGGTCTGGTGGAAGTTTTTTTTCAGACAGAGCAGAGAGTCGATCATGGTGTCCGTGAGTTTGAAAAAGTTTGCCGTCTCTTCCATGAAAAAGGTCACTGGAGAAAAGGCTTGAGTGCCGGAAGAACCACAACGGAGTGCATGTGGAGCCATTAGCTGCAGCAATTTCCAATTTAGTTATTGCTAACCAACCGAGTAGTGAATTACCATCTGTGATGTCGAAACCTGATTTGCATTCCTACTTGCCTTTTATTTCACAAGGACATGTGTCTCTGGTTGGTAATGATGGTTGGTAATGATGGGAAGGTGCCAGTGAACATTAAGCGAGATGGGACAATTTGTCTGTCCTTGCATGTTTGTGTCGATACGTGCATTGAAAAGCAAAAACCTGATAGTAACACACAAACACACACACACGCTGTGAAGCATGCGCCTCCGAGACAAGTTGGTCTTATCTCCAGGCTGCAGCAACCTGCCTCTGATGGCAGCCTACCAGAGACCACACTCTGTTATATTCAAAACCAGGGGAAAATAACTTTTATTTTGATTTCATGCCACCACACCCCGAGGTGTGTTTTTCACTTTGTTGTCAGATCAAAGTGGGTCTGGCAGAGCACAATAGGAAATTGCATAAAGGGAACGATATTCAATCATGACGAAACAAAGTGAAATCCTTTCACATAGCACTTAACAAATTCTATAAACCTAACGTGGCTGGTATGATTCTTCCTGGTAAGAAGGAAAACCTCTTTTTATTCGAATTAAAGGATATTTTTGCAGCCACGAACAATACTTTTTATGGAAGCTTACTGTATTCACCTGTGATTCTCAAAACATTCCCAAACATACTGTATGGATACACCACCAATCGATTTATATAAAAACGCATCTCTCTAGAATATCTTTATATAAAAATACTTCAGTACTGAATCTACTGATCAACATACAAAACCATTAGTATGGTTTCTGTGTCATATGCTTGTTCTTGTCTGTCCATGGAATTGTGTGTACTGTTAATACTGTATGTTTTGTGTGTGTATCTGTATTTGTATTAGGCTACAACATTTAGAAATGCATTCAAGTATGCTAAACTTGCCACACAAAAACAAACTACTATCATAAAAAGGGACAACAATGGACATAAGTCTGTCACTTCACCCTCGACCCTCTGATCATATTTGGCTTTATTTTAATCACTTGAGCTCTACTTTCAAAATTGTTAAATCTTTGTGAGCTTACATTGGCTATTTTTGAAAAGATTTCCCCAGAAAAATTGACATTCCCAAAATTGGAACGCCTGGGTTAAAGTGGTTAAATTGTCAATTTTAAAAAGAGAGAAAGAACGGTTAGAGGGCAAAGACAGCTTCTTTTGGGTCCTGCATGGATGCAGTAGACCGTTGCTGTGTACACGTTGCCTGGTGAATGAGGTTCTATTCACCTCCATTCCGACTGGCTTCCCCGGCTGACACGGTTCATTTGTCTGATGACAGGGGTGGAGGCACACTCTGTCTTTCACCTGACATGTCCGGCACAAATCATTCCCGGACTAACAGAGAAATATCTCTCTTTCTATGCAGGTTATAAACAACAGCCTGTGGTGACACCAGTGTCAAAGTCGACTGAGACCCTTGTACTTGTGACATCTATATTCGTAAGACTTTCATGGAGCCCAGATAAGCCTCCCAAGAAATGTCGGGTGGGTTTTCATGGCGTGGCACTAAGTGGCGTCGGCATGTCTGTGTCTGTCTGTGTGTCAGTCTGTGTGTCTGTCTGTCTGAGTGCCGCCCCTAATATAACTATGCCCATTCCTAACCTTAACCCTAACCTTAAACTCACAAAAAAACTATGCCTAAACATAACCTTAACTCTAACCTTAAAGGGATACTTCACTTTCGGGCCGGGGACACATTTAAAAAAAATATTAAAAATAAATGAAAAAAGTTATGGAAAATTCATGGCCCCCTCACACATTAGTAGGACACTCTAATGCGTGAGGGGGCCATGAATTTTCCATAACTTTTTTCATTTATTTTTAATATTTTTTTTAAATGTGTCGGCGGCCCGGAAGTGAAGTATCCCTTTAACCTCACAGAAACTATCCCTAAAACTAACCTCAAAACCACACCCATCTGAGGCGAAACCATCGTGAAAGAGTCTTCTGTTCTCCTCATTTTTCTCTCCATCACGCACTTCTCTCTTTCTGATATATATTTCACTCCCATTTCTCACTGTCTCTCACAGGTTCCGTTCCTCATCTATCTCTCATCCCCGAACCTGACAGCATCTCTTCTTCACTTACATGTGTAATATATGTCATAAAAAATAAGCAGGATATGCACATCCCCACATTTCTTCAAACAACCAGTGCTGTACCAAAAAGCAACCCTCAAAGTAATGAAAGGAAATGTTCGCACACAGTATAATGCTCACTGCTCATTCACAATGCTCATTCATTCTGTTGTGATCACTCGCTTGGACTTGAACAGTTCGTATGCATTGGAGAGAGAGCGTTCTAGAGACTATATGATTATTATTAACGCCATCTTGACAGTAAAGGAAGATAAATATGATATTCCTTGTCCCGACTCCCGAGTATTCCTTCCTCCTGCACATAGACAGCTAAGTTAGTTACCTCTGTTGACGAACCACGGCAACATAGCCTATGTACCGACTATGACCCACCTGATGATGTGGAAGATGGCGGATATGAGCAGCTCGTTGTAGATGGCCACGGCCATGTAGCGTGGCTCGTGGAAGGCGGAGGGCACGGTGCGGACGGCGTAGCAGAGATACACCCCCCACAGCAGGAACAGGAACTCAGCTGGAAGTGGCACAAGGGAAGCAGAAGGCAATAGTAACACGTGGGTTAGAACGAGGCCTGTCACAATTCTTACATACAGTAGTATAAAATAAAATATATTAAATATGGCTTATTTTGGCCATAGTACATTATTTACTTTTGATTATTGGTACCGGTCATTATCAGTTATTTATTTGTATATTTGTCATAATCTGCCATGTGCAATTTTTGTTTACATAGTCTAAATCCAAACAGAAATGTAATTATTGGAATATAACATTGGAATTTATGTTCCAATGTTCAATCTCAAAAACACAGGTACCGGCCTACTCGGGAACGGTGCAAGCTGGAAATGCATGCCCCACCCTGTTGAACCCGTTGTTCAAAGAAGAAGAGCGGGGAGACCAACAACAACCCTTGCACTCGCAGCCATTATTCGCTGAATAGAGGCTTCAAATCTGGTCTGTAGAAACCAATGGTCACCAAATGTCACGGTCCCTTCATCCATATTTCTTTCCCATGCGGGGAGACCCAGCATGATATTTGATGGCTACACAATTGATGGGACCAGCAGAGTTCCTAATCTTGCGGCACCATTTCACTTCCTGCCTGTCTGCAGTGATTTCTCCCCAGTGAGTCCCTCTGCTGAGTTTGTTGACACATCCAAGCTATACTCCCTAATCTTGCCAAGGTCATGCCGACCAGCCCAGATTTATAAAGCACAGTGAGAGAGGTGTTGAAACAGCGGGCTATAATTATTTACTGTGAGAAAATGTGCATGCTGCACAAAATAACATGCACACCTGAAAGAAGCAGGTGCAGGTGAATGCTCCCTAGGGCTTAACAGTTATTAAGAAAAGGGTAAAATCCACAGCAACACTGCTACTGTATACGCTTGCAGATAATAATGTTTGAAGCTAAATTAAGGTCCAACTAGAAAAAAATGCTCCTCGGAGCACAGGTGTCCGCCAGGTCAGGTAGGTTATTGTGGCCCAGCAATGTTCGGAATGCATCGGCCTCCTGGTGGCGCTAAAACAGGCATGTGTGAACCCTCACAGCATGCTGCGTTCATGATTTGAGGGCATTTTGTTCAAAGCGAACCACTCCTGCAAACCTTAGATGCATATCTTAGCCAATCAGCAAGAAAAAAAAATCAGACAGATCAGCCTTTTGATCACATGACCATAGAGTTAATGTGTACCGATTTGCGTGATGTTTGGACAATAAATAAATAAATAGTCGTGGTCTGCCCGTGCCATGTATATTTAATCCATTAAAAGAACCAGAAGGACTTGTTTGTGAGTGCTGGGCTGGCAGTTCTATTTTCCTAACATTGAATTCTGTGGAGCCGTGCACTCGGTAAACAGTAAACAGTTGTGCTCGTTTTGTTTCTACTTAAATAGAACAACATGACTGTGCTGGCTCCCAGCGAGCCCACTAATTAAAAGTGCATATTTGAGGCTGTAACTGTTTGTAACGGGTTTGCAACAGCGGGAAGAAACTTCACATGATGTTTGCTGTTCTTCAGCTGACCTCCAGAACACCAGTGGCCGTTAGAGCAAACAACAGGACTCCTTTCACGCACGCACGCACGCACGCACGCACGCACGCACGCACGCACGCACGCACGCACGCACGCACGCACGCACGCACGCACGCACGCACGCACGCACGCACGCACGCACGCACGCACGCACGCAGTGATGGAAGAAGTAATCAAATTTTTTACTTAAGTAAAAGCAGAGTACCCTATTGTAGACATAGTCTGTTACAAGTACAAGCTTGCTGGTTTTGTAAATAATAATAATCAAAATCTACAAAGTAACTAGTAACTACTAGTATTCAAATAATTATAGTGGAGTAGTTCCTTTGAGATGTAGTGGAGTATAAAGCATTGAAAATTGGAAATACTCCAGTAAAGTACGTACTGTAATAATACCTCAAAATTATATTTAAGTACACTACTTGAGTACATGTACTTAGTTACTTTACATCACTGCATACACACACACACACGCACGCACACGCACACACACACACACACACACACACACACACACACACACACACACACACACACACACACACACACACACACAGATGCACTCACCGACAGCCATCATGTAGTCCCAGCGGTCCAGCAGACACATGCTGAACTGCAGGCCCTCCGGGGTGAGGCCCGCGTCGATGAGGGCTCGGCTCAGCCGGGGGCTCTGGCACACGGCGGAGGTCCACGCCACCAGGAACCACACCACCACCAGCAAGATCACCCCCAGCAGCCTCAGCACCCGCCAGCTGGTCATGTAGGGCGTCCTCTGGGCCGTGCGGGACAGGAACACCTTCAGCACCCTGGAGGGAGGGGAGGAGCAGAGAGGGGATCGAACTGAAGCAAATCAAGAGGTTGAGGCAGTGGTGGAAGAAGTACTCAATTTTTTTTACTTAACCCATTAAGACCTGAGGCCGCGTCTATTTTTTAAAAAATCCTAACAATTCTTCTGAAAAAAAAATAATAATAATAATTTTCACGATTTTTCAAAAATAGCAGATCTACAAGCTCGTAGCGCGGCACTCGGTGCCGCGCTATGAGCTTGTAGATCTGCTATTTTTGAATAACCAAAGACATCTAAAGTGACACAGATGCGTTCCAGGTATCAATAGGTTAAGAAAAAGTATCAATACTGCAATGTAGAAACACTCTGTTACAAGTAAAAGTCCGGTATATAATCACAATTTACTTGAGTAAAAGTACACAAGTATTGGCATCAAAACGTACTTAAAGTACCAAAAGTAAAAGTATTCAATATACAGAATGTCCCATTTCACAAGATCAAAATATATTAAAAAATCTTTTGAAAATAGGCGATCTACAAGCACACAACACGTTGCAACGCTACGCGTTGTGAGCTTGTAGATTCTTCAAATAGCCAAAATGACATAGGGCTGAGGTGGTTAATCTACAAGGTACTGTAACTAGTAACTCAAGTTTTCAAATACTTGTAGTGGAGTAAAAGTACAAGATTTGTCTCTGAGGTGTAGTGGAGTAGAAGTAAAAAAATACCTCAACATTTTACTAAAGTACTTGAGTAAACGTTACTTTTTACACCACTGAGAAAATCAAGAGGTTGTAGGCTATTACTGCAGGCCAGTGGGTCCCAATCCCTTCTGGATCAGGGCCCACTTGAAAATCCATTTGTATAGGCTACAGCTCCAGAAGTGCTGAATTAATGCTGAACTGTCAGGTGTAATGGACTCGTTCATGAAAGATGTCAATTTTATCAAGAAGAGTGCTGTGCAAACGCGTCTCTTCTCTACCTCCTGTGCTGCTCCAGGTGAAGAACATGCTCTATACTTTACCATTCTGAGGTTTGATGGCTTTTCACGTGGAACAGTATTGTTCAAGCATGTTGGAGTTATGCATATCAACAGTGGCGTTTCTGGCCATTAACCCATTAAGACCTGAGGCGATTCTTTAAAAAAAATCAAAATCCTAACAGTTTTTGGAAAAAAAATCTAAAAAAAATGTTTCAAGATTTAAAAAAAATAGCAGATCTACAAGCTCATAGCGCGGCACTCGGTGCCGCGCTATGAGCTTGTATATCTGCTATTTTTGATAGCCAAAGACATCTAAAGTGACACAGATGCGTTCCAGGTATCAAAGAGGGAGGGAGGTCCTTTGCTTTTATTGACAAGTAGGAAAGCTAAGAGGTAAGGCATAGAAGGAGCACTTTGTAAGTAACCCTGTTTTGAAAATTGCTTTTCAACTTTTTCAAAGCCATCAGCAAAACCAGAAACAGACATGCACTGTATTTGAATACAAATGTATGTTGTAAAAAAACGTACCTCTATACCTTTGTCTCAAGCTGTGTTCCTCACAGGAGGAAACCACTCGCCGTACCCACTTTCAGCAATGGATTTATTAAAAGCTCTCCACTTAATGATTAACCTTGCAGCCGGTGGTAATGGTGACGGAGGTGTGACGGACGTGTGGACATTGTGTTACATCTACCTGGCTGTGATCATCCTGTCGCTCAAGTTAAACATAGTGCTATACAGGTATGCCTCCTGCTGCCTGAAAGGCTTTTAGTGCATCTGGATTGATTCAGCTCAAGAAGAGGAAAAATGACGGCGCTCCAGTCAGTGACACAGGGGTAAAGTGCCTGTCCACCACCAGTTCCAATATACCGTGGTGCATCCGGTTTGGCCAAACGTCTATATACAAACACATTTGATCATGTTCGGGGGAGGGAAGCTGGACAGGGGTCAGGGTGATCTTTGTTGCTGTACGTACTCCTACGGGCTGGGGCCGGGCCAACTAATTTGAGATGGACAGTACAGTCAGTGTTTCATTAGGTGGGTTCAGAGAGTTACAGGGTATTGTAAATGCATTGTGAAAACAATACAGCAATGTGTTAATATTAAAAATCTTTTCTGTTGAATACAAATTATTTATAAAAGCAAGTACTCCAGTACTGTAACTCAAGTGAAAATCTGCAACTTTCACTGGCAGTGGATCGATATTTGACCGGGAGCATATTATACTTTGACTCAAGTAATAGGGTTGTACATTGTCGACTTTCTGGCCACACCTGCCAGTGGCATATAGGCTACAGTCAAATTTCAGTGACGATGTCTGGGTCACAAAATGTGCATATCTGTCAGAAACAGTTTCTGATCTCAAAAGAGTTAACGGTTCTATGCAAGACCCCACAATACACATGCCATCAAGCTGTACGACAGAATGGAAGGTTTTCAAAAAACACATACAAATATCAGCATATAAAAAAAATACAGCCCATCCAGCAGAAAGAGAGAAGAAAGAGACAAGAGAAAAACATAGGACAAGACAAAGAAGACTAGACTATCAATCAATACTCAATACCCTGTGATAGAGTGGTCTACAGATGCACAGTGGTGGTCTACAGATACACTACAGTCGTCTCTAGGTGTATTAGAGTTGTCTACAGATGCACTAGAGTTGTCTTTTGACCAGGTACAGTGGTCTATAGATGCAGTACAATGGTCTACAAGACGATTTACAAGCTCTACAAGACGATTTACAACGATCTACAAGATCGGCTGTAGATTGGCTATCTTCACAATATTTATCTGTAGAACTGAGTCAAACTAAATGTAATGCCTCAACTCCTACAATTCCAAGTGCTTTTCGGGGTGGGGGATCCCCAGTTTAAATATGATTATTTTGGGGGGTCCCCAGTTCAGGGTCCCAAGAATCCAAGAACTGAGAAAATAGTAATACTTGATGAAAGTTAATAGGAGGCCAGCTTTAACAACAGCAAAACTCTCACACAACTCTCAGCAAAATCCAAGTGACATGTATTCAGTCGTAGTTCAAAGTCACAAACATTTCCGGATAAAGGGACTCAGGCACAAACGAGGAGTGCAGCGAGCCCGTGTTTGATCTCGACTTGTGTTGAAACCCCGGCGTGCTCCTCGTCGGTGCGTGAGACTTTGAAGATGGTTTTGATGTTGTTTTTGCTGTTGTTAAACTTGGCCCCCTGTTAACTTCAATTCGTCAAGCACTTTTGGCACTATGCTTTTGGATTCTTCATTCACCATGAAGACGGGAGAGAAAAACAAAACACTTTTCTGTGAATTCAGGGCATCACAGGGTGAAGTATTCCTTAAAAATGCCTCAATTCAGCAAATAGGCCCTATGTACAGGCAGATAACAAGTTACAAAAGTGTAGCCACTCATGATCAGTGTTCAGCTGGACATCACCGCAGATAAAATTGTCCATCTCACTCTTGTCTGTGAAAGTCTATCTCCCTTTCCGTCGCAGCTCTAAATGTTGTATCTCAGAGAACATACAAATATGTTATTTTTTTGTTCTCTTGTTTGATCTCCTTTCCCCCTTGCCCCCCCCCTCTTCTTCTTCCCTTTCTTTTTTCAATGGAAATAACGATACGATGGGAACTATGCGCGAAAACTTTTTTACTTCTGTAAACCTTTGATGTGACAATAAAGCTGATTCTGATTCTAAACAACGTCCCTTTGGTTACATTTCTAGGCTCTCAGAGTTAAACTGACACTCGGGATTCTACTGTGCAACTCCCCCGTGCATGGACTACATGACCTCCATTTTCGGCACGGACCTGACTGTGATGAATGCATCTAATTTCTGAGGTATATACGAGTGGGTCTGGGCCACGTGCTGACCTGAGGGGGTGGGCTCCACATCCGCCACCACACCAGGAGAAAACTAATTGGTAATTTTGTCTGTAAAAAGCTTCCAGCAGGCCTTTGACCCCCACCTTTGGTCTCAGCGCTGAAGGCCCACTCGGGAGCGTGGGGGTGCAGTGTGTGTTTGGAAATGACACTTGAACATGGAGCCTTACTGACAAGTGGAGCCCTGGAGGCGCATGTAGGCAAGAGCATTTGCATACTTGTGTGTCCATGTGTGTCCGTGTCCGTGTGTCCGTGTCCATGTGTGTCCGTGTGTGTGTGTGTGTGTGTGTGTGTGTGTGTGTGTGTGTGTGTGTGTGTGTGTGTGTGTGTGTGTGTGTGTGTGTGTGTGTGTGTGTGTGTGTGTGTGTGTGTGTGTGTGTGTGTGTGTGTGTGTGTGTGTGTGCTATAATTGTGTTTAAATTAAAAAAGGTCAACAGAGGGTAACTCAATTCCCAACTCCTCCAGAGGAGAGGAGAGGAGAGGAGAGGAGAGGAGAGGAGAGGAGAGGAGAGGAGAGGAGAGGAGAGGAGAGGAGAGGAGAGGAGAGGAGAGGAGAGGAAAGGAGAGGAGAGGAGAGGAGAGGACATTATTTGGAGTATAGACTGTATTGTTTTTACACCAAAGAGTGTTAAAGGACCATACATGATGTCATTGTCTATATTCACAGCTTTAGCCTGTCTCCACACAAAAATTACCAACTGTAGCTGTATAATTGAGGCAATGTTGAATGTTGGCTGCACATCATTGTGTTTAATAAGGGCTTGGGAGATTATCCACTCAGTCTCTATTGAACAAAGTGTTTAGAGACTGACTTGAGTATGATTATGATTATTTAAGCCAATAGTTGACACAAGAGTCAAGACAGAAAGAAGGATGCAAGGAAATGAAGAATAATTAAATAAGCCAGAGAGTGAGAAGCTACTGCATTTTCAACTGGATGTCCCAAAGCTGATATTATAAATAGCTGACCTTTTTCGCTTCTTGCACTTTTTGAATCTGAATTTCTTGCATTTGATGATACTTTGTTATATTTTATTTTCCTCATCCCATTTTCATATTGGAATGGCTCTTCGTAATGGTCGTTTGAACAAGAAGTGCCTCATAAATTGTTGGTCACCATAAAGTCACCATAAAGCTAGGTAGTACCTGTAGAGCTTCAGGACCACGGTGCCATACATGGTGGCGAAGCCGAGAAGACGCACCCACCTCAGGAGGATGCAGAGAAACACACTGGGTTGAATGTAGAGGATCAGGACCTGAAGGGGGTGGGGTGGCAGATCAGGGTTTGGACAAAACATTGACATTTAATAGATAATAATAATAATATATAGATAGATAATATGTACACGTGTACACAATCACATACGTATGCAGTACATAGGGGTGCATACACACCGACACACAGACTGTGCAACACAAGCAGAATCCTACATGGAAGCATTACACGTATCGTGAGTGTGCACATGTATGCATAATAATAATAATAATAATAATAATAATACTTTATTTGTATAGCAACTTGTATACAAAACATGCAGCTTAAAGTGTTTTATATTAAAAGTATAAACATAACAGGAACAAACCAGAAAAACTAGGAAAACAAAGTAATTTGCATTAAAAGAAGAAAAGAAGAAAAACTGTTGTGTTAATGTTTTTAAGTGTCGTTTAAAGATTTCAACAGAGCCTGCCTCTCTAATCTGGTTAGATAAGGTATTCCATCATTTGGGAGCATAACTGAAGAAAGCTGCATCTCCAAATTTTCTGCAGTAGAGAATCTAAGCCTTAGGGCTCGTGAAAGACCATGAAACGACAGGGAGTCAGTGATGTGGGCCGGTAGAATGATTTAAAAATTGCATAGACAGACACCAACCACAGAGAACTGTGTAGTTGTTTGGGGCTCGAGTATTATTTCTGGATTTGGATCGAATGCCTGCAGGACCTCATCTGCAGTGGCTGTCCGATCCTATTATCCAGTAATCTCCCCTCTCCCACGCACCGTCTCTAAGGAACAACTATGTAATGTTTATGCATTCAGACCTTTCTGTGGTTGTTTTGGGGGTTTTGGCTTTCTTTTCATGTGTCAGTTTCTAGGACACTGCCTGTATGCCTATTGCCTTTTACATTTCATGTTTAATTGTTAAGATAAGATAAGATAGATCTGTCACCTGCAGTGAATATATCCAGGTCATGCAGGAATATACATCTATCGACAATACGTATGATTGAGTATCAGTACTGTCTCATTTTGTTCTGTGTGTTCGTCCGTGCATGTTTAATGCTATGTGTGCCTGAATGCATACAGTATGTACCTGATTAGTATGTGTATGTCTTATTGTCTGACTGCGTTTCTGTGTGTGTGTGTGTGTGTGTGTTTTTTAGCCCCGCTATCGGTAGCTATAAGGATCCTGTTAAAAGATGTCAAAGTGGCCAAATCTGGTACTGCAATTGACCTCAACCAGTTCATGGGCTCAACCAATGGGCTTGACGCACGGGCTCGCTTGTGTAGGTAGTTCATGACATAGATGCATAAAGGAAACTAAAAAACGCATGCGATTCTGACCTCAGTGACTCGACGAATAAGGTAAGTAAGGTGTCCCTAGGGAAGTGACATTGAAATGAGTGGGGGGGGTGCTTCCAGATAACATATAGCTCTATGCAAATAAGATATCTAATAAAACTATGGGCAGGATTGCCATGCCATTTGCTGTGCATGTTTATGGTCCCTGGAGGATGAACCGTATCCATTTGAGTGATCCCATGACCTTTCCTCAAACCCCACCCTCAGCGTTTCAAGATTTAAAAAAATTCACTTTCACATGAGATTTCTCATAATCTAATAGATAGATTGTCATTGTAGGATGAACCCTAAGGATCTGCACTGCCTTTATAGGGGCTTCTAGCAGGGCTTTTAGACTAAGTCTTGTTTTTAGGGCATGGCACTGCAGGAGTCTAGTCTAGTCTTTTTGAAATACTTTTATTTCATCAGTCAATGGGCCTCTGACTGGGCTGAAACCTAATTTGAGTCATACATCATAGATGTGTCACAGATGACTGAATTCACAGGCTGGCCAAGATCCACAATGGAGATGATATTCCCATGTGGCACCATGGACCATGGCATTTCTCACGGTTCATTCTCCCAAATTACGGTAAGGCGGTGATGACACTCGGCGGTGAGACGAGAGGCATGCTTATGTCAATATAAAAGGATGATCGACACTGTGTTGCACCGTTCTTGCACTTGGAATGTGGTTCTCATCCGGTTGTTAAGATTGTAGCAACTTCCACTGAAGACAAAAAAACTAAAACACCTTCTTTTCTTTGTTCTTAGCATCTCTCTCAGCACATACTGTTCACACATGATTATGTTTCTCAAATCAACTCAGTCATGTGGTCTAATGGGTTCTACATAATTCAAGCAAAACTTGCACTCTTCAAACGTAAGTGAGGTCACAACCCACACACACAGTAGCCTCAATCATGATTATTCCATATATAGATTACCTCATATATAATAAATACTGTATACATAGCCAAGTAATTAGTGTGGCTGACCTAAAGGGCAACACACCATAGTACTTCATTATTTATTGAGTAACCGCAAAACTTTGGCCCGCTACTCCTCCCACAGTTTTGGCGCACAAGCCATATGTCAAATCGACCGGATTCCATATTCCAAATTTGAATCGCACGATGCATGGCCTCCGATGCTATTCCTCCCAGAATTTTCCTCGGGTCCCAACTCGCATCGGGGCAACCACACTTGTAATTTCCCAAAATTGCGCTTTTCTAGTTATCTTATTATCGTCTCTGTCAGGTGCAAGCCTCATATGTCCATGACAGTTACTTTCAGGATCAAAATTCAAAAACATTTTTTTTTGTTTTTGAATCTACAGTAGATCTATACTATACAAGCTCAAAATGCATGCTTTGCAGATTAGAGCTGGTATCACAGGTGGCATGATGTAGAGGCATTTGAGAGATTACAGGTATCCTCGCTCATTACCATCCAAGGCAACAGACACACCAACAAGCTCTTTCCATCTCCCCCCGTGGCAAAATGGAGAACATCTGTGGCCGGCTTTGCAACAGCCAATTTAAGGCTGCACTAAAGCCTCATGAAAGTGAGATTTGTGAGGAAAGGAGAAGGCGTCGGTTTCTTTCCATGATTATCATGACACTGGCACTTGTTCCTCTTTCATAAAGAGAAAAGGCGATTCAATATTCAAGAAGGATTATTTGGCTATTCACTTAAAGTTATGTGCTGTGAAATGTTGCTGTGACATGCTCCGCAGACAGTGCTAACAATATAGAAACAAAACGAGATATAATGACAGAAGGTATAATACAAGTAATACCATTTGAGATCCCTTTCCTCTCATCTAATCCTTGCATGTATCATGTAAAACGGTACCCGAGAACGACATGAGGCACTGCCTCAGAAAGATGTTAAGGCAATAAATGGAAGAATCCCTGAGCTGTGACACAAAACACATACAGAATGTGTCATCATTAAAAGGCTAAAACAAATAAATAAAAACTGAGAAGAAATGTATAGCAATTACATAGAGGATTTAGAACCCCAACATTATGTGTAATTAAACACATGGAATTCAAGTAATGAATTAACACAGGGATTTTTGTGTTTAAACCTAAAAATGCCTAGTTTCCTTAACCTCAAAGACGTTTCTGAATTCGGAAAAGTTCTCTTCTCATTAAAACTCTTCAGACGTGTTCTTCCGGCAGATCAGTTAATCACTACATTATTATGACTCTCGGTGCGTCTACACTTAACACTACGTATAAGTGAGGCA
The DNA here is from genome assembly GCF_963280865.1 of Gymnoscopelus braueri. NCBI lineage: Eukaryota > Metazoa > Chordata > Actinopteri > Myctophiformes > Myctophidae > Gymnoscopelus > Gymnoscopelus braueri. Next base: position 20,051,703 of record NC_137611.1, on the reverse strand, counting down.
TCTCGCGGGGCCAAGATTGTGTGTTGAGCACGGAGGCAGCGAGCAAGCAGCTAATTATTCTCCTGTCCCAGGATGCTGATCAAAGCCTTGCAGCCAACCAAGGCCTGCCATTTGCAGGCTGGTCATGTGAAGCCAAGTCTGTATTTTATACCCAAGAACAGGGATTATGTAAGAGTTTTTAAAATGCTAGACGACATGCGTGCCAGAGTTGGTGCGTGGGAGAGAAAATCAGTCGGTAGATCCAGAATAATGGTGAACTGGGGCCTACATTATATGCTCTTTTCTGAAATGTTGATAAGATAAACATTTAGTAATAATATTTCTAAACTTCTATCTGACACCCCCTTATGAGTGTGAAAGGGAGATTTACCACATCTAGCTTTGTGCAGTAGCAACAACAGAACAGTAAGGGACAGGTCGATTTTTAAAGAAGGGTACCCCTGGAGAAAATGTATGTGCCCTGATCTAAAATGCCATGACCCTCCCTTTGACAAAAAAATAAAAATCAATGACCCTCCCCAAGTGATAAAAAAAAAAAGATTAACCCTCCCCGCCTATAGGGGTGTCACGATATATTGTCCCATGATATAGCCTATCGTGGTATTAAAATGTGACAATAGGTATTGTCAAGATGTCATACTGTATCGTAATATATTTTTTATCATTTTTCTTTTCTTTATTTTTTTTGCCAGTGAAAGTAATAGGAGTTCTTACTGTATGGTGTATGATACGAAATGTAAAGCTTATCATAATCACAGTAATTATTAATCATGTCTTCCATCATATTCAAGATATTTTGGAGAGAAATGAAACAGACTCCAGTCACTTTCAGTTTAAAGCACTGCAGAGGGGAGGTGTTGTGTGTCAGCTGATGCTCGTTGACGCTCGTTAATGTGACATGCGTCAAAGCAGTTATGCCAGTCTGCAATCTCAAATAGGCCTACATCATTACATTACATTACATTACATTACAGTCATTTAGCAGACGCTTTTATCCAAAGCGACTTACAATAAGTGCATTCAACATAGGTAGGGAACGAAAACTACTAATCACCAGAAGTCTTTAGTGCATTATCTGCAAAAACAAGCAACCAAGAGTATACCTAGCGCTAAGGTAAAAGTGCAATATATCAGCTACCTATTTCCTTAAACAGATGAGACAAAATAGCTAAATCAAATGAGCATGAGCTAAAACAAATAAGTGAATCGACTAAACAAGATCCAATAAACAATCCAATAATCCAATAAACAATACAGCAATAGAAAACAAGCGTTCGTACAACTACATCTAATCTAAGATTGTTTACATGGTATTGTATCTGGTATTATAGATTTTTTTTTTAGCTGTTGGAAATAACTAGGCTGCGCTTGGTTTGTAAAGTCCAGATGACAAAAATATGAGGTTTATGGAATTTATAGTTATGCAGTGTTATATTATATTATATTTGTTATATTAGTGTCTATCTGTCCTCTGAAACACTGACCCTCATTTATCAACGGAGCGTATAAACCGGCTTATATTTTTCCATATATTCGGCCGTACACCAACGTCGAAGTCACATTTATCAACGAATCCTATATAGCCAATCCTAGCGTACATTGGGTCGGAGCCTTGATAAATGTCACGGCTGAAACCGAGCGTCATTTAAATAACACGCCCTTAAATATTCTCGAAACGCCGCCCTGGTTTTACGACATGGAGAATACGACCAAATAAAGCATGGAAAGCTTGTAGGCTTGTAGCCTACATGAATGACATATTATGATACCAATCACATCGCCATGAATGAGGTTTGTATATTAATGTATTTAACCCATACCGAGCAGTGCACAAGCAGTCATGTAGGATATTCCCCGTGAGACTCGGACGGGCGGCAGTGATCCCGTGCTGCCACGTTAATAAGAGATTCAATTGTCGGGTTTATATCCTTAACCCAGCCAGGTTGTGTAGCCTAACTCTCTATGACATAACTCCATAACATAGGACAAGCTACTGTAAGTTTGTAGACCTCACTGTCCATGAAAAGATGGTCGGCGCTCCCGAAAATGCTCTCGCAGAAGCGCTCGTATATTTTGAAAATAGCCAGCCTGATCGCCAGAGAATTTAGTATACATTGCACGGATCCAGTGCACGTCATTCCGTGCATAGTTGCCTAGAAACCCCGAAAATCCGTGCATATGTACGGTGAGTCCCACGGTGGGCGTAACCAGTTGCAACCCGGAAAAACCCGGAAGCAGAGCAGTCCCCACAACAAAATGTGCTGAGTAAGCTCAAGGGAACGTCGCAACGTTCGGGACGGCAACTCGCTCGCTTTAGCTCACTCGGTGGTCCCTTACGTGGCGACAGTTCCCTTGAGACTGCGTGCCTCCGAAATGGTTTAGTCCCGTTGTGAGCTTGTAGATCTGCTATTTTCAAATAGCCAATGCAGCCAGATCTGCAAGCTTAACCGAATGACTGTTAAAGCAGTTTGTTTAAATTATCATATGCCCAACATCATGTATGTATCGTGAAATTTGTGTTATCTTGACACCCCTAACCCTCCCCATCAAATACAACAACATGACCCTCCCCTATTTTCCTCCAGGGACCCCCTTCTGTAAATTTCGACTGGTCCCTTACTGAGATATGCTAGTGGTCCAGAGCTAAAAAAAAGATTGAGAACCACTGATCTATTCCTTTCCCATGGTTGCCCTTATTCTGTTCTCTTAACCGTCCTTATTAAACTCATGTTAACTGATTCATTGCAGCTGTATGAGCAAGCAGAGACATGCGATTGATTATGGGCACATTTCCTAATAATGGTGACTCAATCAGACAATGCGGTACAGTTTCCCTTGAGATTCTAACTCCGATTTCTGTGGAAGTTCTTGATATCCGACTTCCCAGTAACTGATAACATTGATGCGTCATCATATATCATACTGTTTCTCAACTAGTGGACGATAAAATAAAATAAAGTACAAATCTTCACTTTCCTACATTACTAAATGCATGGTCAGGGACCACATGCAATACCTTCACCTTAATCTAATGACTGAGGTTTGTTATGAGATATGTTTGTATTGAATGTATGCCCCTTAAAGGTTTGGGTGTGAAGCAGACAAGATTTAGCTCTATTTAAAGCAAAAGCAAGTTATTATTGTAATTTTCAATAGCCATAACGGCACAAAAAATGTACGTGAAATTATCTAATTAAATCTACAGTATTTGAATGGAAGTGGAAGATTACTGAGCTCACAAATTGATTGAGAAGTAAAAAAAACTCCCTCCAAACTCTTTGAATACACTGGATGTGTCAAATGCAGATATCAGCATAAAGTCAGCAGAAAAATGCATCATTACCCCCCCCCCCCCTCCCACACAAAGAGCTCAACTCTAAACCACAACAATGGCAGACAACATTAATCCGGTAAGTAAGCTTTTTCCACATCGGTTATCGTTTTTTATATATATATATATAAATATATATATGTTATTGGTATAATATTTATATTATACCACGGTTTTATACCAAGATTTATTTGATTAGGCAATCATTATGTGACACAATTCACTTCCCTAAGAAATTTGTGCTATATTACCTAATGTGATAGGACAACTTAACTGATTATGATGATGATGACGATGCTGTTGAGGATTATAAATGTGTCATTGTCATGTGTCCACTAGTGTCATTTTCCTGTGCCATTCAAAGCCAACATGCCAAGGGGTTTTCCCATTGGCAGCTCCATCTCAATCGAAGGCAAGCCGAACTGCGATGCTGAAAGGTGCATAGATGACATATAAATGTCTGTCTGTCTGTCTGTCTGTCTGTCTGTCTGTCTGTCTGTCTGTCTGTCTGTCTGTCTGTCTGTCTGTCTGTCTGGTGAGGTAATAAATAGCTGACAATTCTAGAGGCTCTAGCAGTATTGTACCTTTTCCTATATTAGAATATCCAACGTTTTTGTAAATATTTGCCTCACAAACAGGAAATACCCTTGCTTCATATTATGCAATGTTTGTATTTAATATATAGATGGATAGACAGACAGACAGACGGACAGACAAACAAATAGATATATAGATGGATAGTCACACTATACTAAACATCACAACACCCTTGTGCTATGTTAACAATACCACCTTGTGATCGTGTGAACACTTCTTATCTGCGAGAGACGAGAGATGTTTATGGTATTAAGAACAAAAATCACATCAGGAGAAAGTCTGTTAACCTCTTTTCCATCTTAGATTCATAATTGACCTTCTTTTCACCGGGGGCATCGCGTTTCATATCAACCCGAGGTTCTGCGTGGACCAAGTGGTGCGCAACAGTCTGTTGGATGGGAAATGGGGTAAAGAGGAGAAACATGGACCCATGCCCTTCAAAAGAAACGAGACATTTGTGGTACACTATAGCTTAATACCCAATACATTTAATTTGTGTTTGAGCTTGTACATCGGCTATTTTTGTCCCTGTGATGTTGTGAACCCTAATACCATCATGTGTGTTTTATAGTTGAAAATCAAGGCTGAACATACAGCCTACAGCGTCATGGTGAACGATGTGGAAGTCTTTAACTACAACTACCGCTACAATGAAATGCATTGCATCGACACAGTGCACGTGCACGGTGACCTGAAACTTATCTATGTGGATACAGCCACGAACGTCCAATCATGATGACATCGTCTACAGGATCATTCTAAGCTTTATTCTACAACTTTGTATGATGCTAATGTTTTGTTATCATTTCATGATTTTATTGAATGGTCAATTGTCAATTTTAGCATCAAATATTAATTGATTCTCAAGAATAAAGTCTATTGCATCAATAATCAATCTTAGAAAGGCTCCCCCCCCCCCTCATCAAACAACAAAATGGGTTATGTGAAATATGTGAAACTGTTTCTGCTTCACTCCTAGAGTGGGTTAGATCTTGACTGCATTAAAGACCCTGTAAACCGGAAGTACCCTAACCCAGTATGAGTAGGACTATAAGCTGTTTTGTGTATTAAAATTTTTCTCAGACCACAGAATAATAACTAATAAACCACCCAGCCAAATTAGAGTGATAAAAAAAGACGGAAAAGACGGTTTCAAAGTCATGAAAAATAAGCTGTGGTTCATGCCTTTCGGCCTGGCGAAGACAATTAGGCTTTACTTGTAGGGCTGCAACTAACAATTACAATTACAGTTTAGGCATTTTGCAGACGCTCTTAATCCAGAGCGATTTACAGTAAGCAAGGACAACACAAGGTAATACATCAAATGCATAGAAATAGTAAGATAAATCATAGAAACCAAGAACATATCAGTCTTACAGTAGAATATCAAAAAAATCTATAATCTGTACAAACTATACACACTATAGGATGCCGTTATTAGTGTAGATATACATTTAGGAGTGGATTATGTGTCCAGATGCCTGTCAGACAGTCAGACAATGCTGCTCCGCAGGTCTAGTATGGAATAAACGGGCGCAGCCAAAGTCAACAACTGGTCTCGACCAGACGTGAGATCTCAGCGTACGGTAGGATCATGCACGTGCACACATAGACATGAAAGGGGGCTTCAGCCCCTGCCCTTTTACCCGTCGGCAAAAAAGTGCCCTCTCCAGACAATTCTTTTTTTTTTTTTTTTTTTTACCCAAAAATATATTTCAACTGCCCCTTGCGGCCTATCGGTAAAGCTGACGGAAATGTCAGTGGATGTGTTGGATGCAGCTCAAAGTGAACTTTCCTCAGGTATCTAGTTTGTCGCCGTACTATGGAGTTACATTTGTGTCTTTATAAACCAAACAAAAGAAAAACATTTGAGAGAGAAAAAATATAAACAGAGCAAAGAATAGTTTTCAATGAAAACGAATTAAAACAGCAAGCAAAAAATAATAATTTGTAAGCAAAGGAAATTATATAAACAGAACAACAAAATATTTGTAATTAAAACAAATTAAAAACGCAATCAAAAAAATATATTTGCAAGCAAAAAAATATAAGATTTGAAAGAAAATAAAAAATAATTGAGAACAAAACTTTTAATTCAAGAGTGAAAAAATAAGGAAAAACTGTTTAAACTACATAAAACAAAATACTTAGTAAAATGTTTGGGTAATAAAATGTTTTTAATGTTTTTTCCCTCATTTGCGAATGAAAGTTGTTTTTTTCTGATAGCAAAATGCCTTCTCTCTCAAAACTTTTTTTTCTCTCTCTTGGATTTTTTTGTGTGAGGGGTTAAAGTTCAGAAGGCGGGTCCTACGCTGATAGATGTAAGACACCTCTCCATTGGTCACTTGGAGTCTGAGTGACAGCTCCCCCTTCCTTATGTAGTTTGTTGAATGCAGGGATGGAGGTGTGTTACGGCCAGCATGGTTTTTTGATTGATTGAATTATTAGCAGTTTGCAAAAAAAACAAAAAAACATGAAAGTATAATGCAAGGTCAGCTAAGAGTATTTAAAACCCAAGAAAGATGACTTGTTTCCATTGGGGTCCTTTGTACTCAATTCATAGAGACATTTAATGACAGACAGATATACACTACTATGCAAAACATCATAAAAACTAAAACAAAACAAATATGTACAGTAAACAGTTTGAGTAAACAGATTGATGGAATACTTTATTAACAGTAGGATACAGAGGTACAATTGTACAATGATTGTTATAAGGATAACACAAAAAGGCTTGTTTCCATTGTGGTCCTCTGGGACTGAGGTCAGAGCTCCATCCCAGCTCTGGGCGCTACACTATTCGTTACAATATTGAGCATTTTAGGCTATTAGCAATTCAGATGATTCCCTAATGTTAGGTTTCTGTTCTACTTACAGTTTGTGATCTGTATTTAAAATTGTTGTATTGTTGTTACTGTTATAGTAGGCCAGTGGTTCCCAAACTTGGGATCGGGACCCTCAGAGGGGGTCCCCAGATTAGCTTAAGTTAGCAGATCCCCTGGGCTAGTCCACACGTGGTAAACATGGTGAAAATATATTACTAAGGTGTAATATTACTAAGTGAAAATATATTACTAAGGTGTAATATTGACAATTGTGTGAAGATATATTACTAAGGTACACATGTAATATTGGCAATTGTGTGAAGTGTGGATATTTCTTTAGCTGTGTTGTAGAGGACAGTGGCCACTACATTTAAGTTATATTCATTTGTGTTGTAGTTGTGCATAGATAAGTCTATGCACACTGCATTTTATTATCTGCAATTGTATACTGAGAACGAGCCTTTGCTTTTATTTTATTTTATTTTATTTTTGTTTGCTTTATTGTTAAATTGGTTCTAACTGTAATTGTATTCTTGCTCTGTAAAGCACTTTGAGCTGCATTTCATGTCATGAAAGGTGCTATACAAATAAAGTTTATTATTATTATTATTATTATTATTAATGGGCAACATTGTTTTCTCTCTCAACAGTAAACAAACCAACATATACAGTATAAGTGTATACAGGGTAACACATTTCTAAAGTGACAATTTAATGACTTTTAAGACCTTTTTAAAGGCATTGTGCGCTTGTTGTTCGGCTATTTTCACAATATTTATCTGTGGAAACGAGTCAAACTAAATCTAATGCCTACAATTTCAAGTGCTTGTCAGGGTGGGTGGTCCCCAGTTCAAGTATGATTATTTTGGGGGGTCCCCAGTTCAAATATGATTATTTTAGGGATTCACAGCCTGAAACATTTGGGAACCCTTGAAGTTATAAAATAAAGCTACATTATTTTATGTTATATTTGTTATTCTAATTAAGGCAAGGCTGAAGTGACTGGCCTACTGGCCAGGCCCATTCCAGATAGACTGCTTTGGAAACGTTTCGTCTGATAGTGTGCTTACTTTATGATTAAATGCCACATGCATTTTTTCAACCTGCCAACCTTAAATCCTAACAAATGCAGTTCTAACTTAGTATGCAGAAGCACTTTTTGTTTTGGCATTCTCGTCCAGCATTTCAGTATACACAGACAAGGCCTAAGTTGAGCAGAAATCTATTTATCCAACATTGACTTTCCTATAATTAGCATAAACTGCATTCGAAGGTCAAATTAACAGATATAGCAATTCACAATGTATTCATACAACTACATTTTCAGTGAATTGTTTATTAAAATACATTTTAACCAAAATGTGGGCTATATCGTATGCCATCGTATGCTAACCCTAACATCGACAATTAACACCGATTTACAAATGGTCTGAGTTTATATTATTTCCCCAAATCCATCTGTGTGAATGTGGTAGAAGCTGTTGTAGAACTTGTTACTTGGGTTCACATAAACTTTAAACACTGTGACACACTTGCCATTTGTAGAGCAGTTGTAGAGCAGATTTGAAAGAAGAAAAACATTTTAAAACAGTTACACTGCCAGTGCCCTTAAAAAGTGCAATCATTTCAAACGTTAGGGAGGGTAAGTGATTTTCTTTTGTTAAAATAAGTGTTAAATAGCTCTACATTCTGATAGTACTCATTGCTATATAGAGTGTTCAGTAACATCTCTCCGGCTCTCTAAAGCCGCTTTTCCATCACAGCTTAAGCACGACACTAGCAGAAAATGCATGCTCAGGTTGGGATGCCAATTTTATCCAATCAGGATAGAGACCTCAGTCAAGATACAGAAGTGAAATTGGAAGTGATGACACAAATAAATGAGCAGACAAAATTGGACCTGAAACACTTTTAAAATGGGTTAGGGTAAGAGGTTCATAATCTGCCAAGTTTTCCTTTAAGTTTGTATCCTTAACACAAGTAAAAATTTACAATGGACTGGAGTAAGAAAGTGACAATGTACAGTTATTTACAAGTTACACTCTGTCAAAGCTTGCACCGTTAATGTCCGAAAGCAAGTTGGTCTTAAAAGACTCGTAATCTTCAAGGTGGGCTGTTGGAAGTGTTACAAGCACTAACAATGGGATAACAAACAGTGTGGCCTGGCCTGTGGACTAGACAGTTGTGGTCAACTATTTTGAATTTCTTTCTCTCCGACACCAGCAAATGCCTGTGTCCCTGCCCAGCCAGCCACTGCATCACCATGACTCTCTCCCTCAGCCGCATCTTCTGGTTGTACATCTTAGAAAGGACAAAAGATCAACATCTGAAGTAACAAGTTTCAAAGCTTAAAAAAATATACCAATAAACGTAAAGAGAGCAATTATGTTAAACTCATTCACAAGAATCACCAATAAAATACACAGCGGACCAAATATGATTATGAACGGAAACTGTATTATTTGTCTGACAGTCCGATATCCAGATAATGAAATTGTGTTGTGCTACTGACAAGATACACTACGATCACTTGAGAACATTGCTTGCCCTGTACCCGGTTAGTTAGTGGCCCCACTTCTTCTCTTTATGAAAACAAACAAGAAACTACGGAGCTTGCACAAAAACTAATTTCACCCACTGTTTTACACCTGTAAACCTGTGATTTGACAATAAAGATGATTGTGACAAAGATTATTCTGATTCTAAAATCGGTTAAAATCTGGGTATATTATGTGGTGTATGAGGACAGGGTTTCTCAAAGTGGGTGCCGCAAGGGGTGCCGCAAAATACTTTGATAATGTTTGGAATGTCAATATATCAATATCACTTCAGTTTAACACTTCGAACCGCTACTCTTAATAAAACGGACTTGAGGGCTTACGAATGCTTAAGTCAGGGGTCTGAGGGTCCGTCACCGTAACCCCAAGGGGGCCCTCAGAGTTACGACGGGGGGCTACCAAATTCTTTTTTTTTTTTACATTAACCACTTGAACCCTAGCATCCCTGCCTACACTGAAGAGAACTTTAGCCAAAAATAGCAGATCTACAAGCTCACAGCACCTCGCACTGCAAGCTTGTAGATCTATCTGCTATTTTTGGGAACGTTGTTTGGTGTAGAGGGAAAAAAGAGCAGACCAAGTACAGAGTGAAAGGTCAAGTTTACTAAGTATTTGAGGGCTGAAGTAGTTAAATGTCTGAAAATACACATGAATCCAACATGACAGTGTCTGTCAAACTGAAGCTATCTATGAAATATATGAAAAAGTTTAATCTTAATTTTATACAGTATGTATTGGGGGCCCTGCTTATCTTTCTCTGAGCTAGGGGGTCCTTGGCCTGAAAAGTGCTGAAGACCCCTGGCTTAAGTTTCATACTCATTTGGGTTCCCAGAACAACAATTATGTCAATATATAAATAGTTACGCAAACGTCAGAATGTACCTGTTTGGATGCGTCGTAGTTGAGAGCCTAGAACACTGAGCTGCACTTTTAATTTACTCAATGATAACATTTGCATCACATGACGCAAAAATAATTGCAGCATATCACAATAAGAGCATAAACTAACGTTATAGATGATTGACCTGGTAACTGGAGTAGCTACATAATATACATGCAACGACATGCTGCAGGCTGGCAATAGCCGTTGGATGCGCAAGTGACGGCCACTAGCAGCACAATAATGTATTTTAACTTACTACATCTTATATCATTAAATTAAATAAAGTCGCCATAGGCCTAATATGTGAAAAAGTTAAAAGGAGGGAAGTTAAAATACTTACGCACTGACTATCTGTCAAATTTCGCAGCACAAAAATCTGCCACAGCTGGAGAAATGTACTGGGAGCCGGAGTGGAATGTTGTTGTTGTTGGCTGGGAGGGTAAAGTTGTCAAGCTGTCACTCAGACTCCGAGTGACCAATGGAGAGGTGTCTTACATCTATCAGCGTAGGACTCGCCTTCTGAACTTTAACCCCTCACACAAAAAAAATCCAAGAGAGAGAAAAAAAAATCGAGACCAAAGACATAGGTTTTGAGAGAGAAGGCATTTTGCAATCAGAAAAAAACTACTTTCGTTCGCAAATGAGGAAAAAAAACATTAAAAACATTTTATTTAGCACAACACATTTTAATTACCCAAACATTTTACTAAGTATTTTGTTTTATGTAGTTTTAACAGTTTTTCATTATTTTTTTACTCTTGAATTTTAAAAGTTTTGTTCTAAATTATTTTTAATTTTCTTTCAAATCTTGTATTTCTTTGCTTGCAAATATATATTTTTGCTTGCAAATATATTTTTTTGATTGCGTTTTTAATTTGTTTTAATTAAAAATATTTTGTTGTTCTGTTTATATAATTTCCTTTGCTTACAAATTATATTTTTTTGCTTGCTGTTTTAATTCGTTTTCATTCAAAACTATTCTTTGCTCTGTTTATATTTTTTCTCTCTCAAATGTTTTTCTTTTGTTTGGTTAATAAAGACACAAATGTAACTCCATACCGTACGACCTTCCTAGCCTGTGTTATTAAAGAAAAACGGGTGACAAATGACCAAAACTCAATCGAAAATCGCGATCGAAAACCGGCGAAAGTGGCCGTTTTCAAGTTGTTTTGGCCATTATCTCTGGAACAGAAGGTCCAATCTGCTCAGTTCAAAGCTTGTTGAGTGCGTGACTTTGAGGACATTAAGCACGTTATGATACTGTTTCGGGTTTTTGGGCCTACAAGTATGGTAATTGTTCGTAAAGTCCAATAGGTGCCCTTGAGAAATTCCAGCCCCTGCCTCTCCAAATCCTTCTGCACGTCCCTGGGTAGGATGAAGCCAACGTCAGGATATATTGATAAATGCCGAAAGTTGCGGTGATCTCGCCGTACGCCCATTATTTGGTCTGCGCCGCGTTGATAAATGAGGGCCAATGGGTTTATAGTTAGTGAGAACTTCACTTCTCCCTTAAGCTTGCACAAATGTATTTATTTGTGTGTACAAAGCTTTTGATTGATTGATTGAAATTTTTATTAGGCAAAAGAATGTAAAACAACACAGTTACATTTATAATGCTTTTGTCTAAAAGGTCCGGCCAAAAAAGTCCTTGCGGACTTGTTTCCGTTGGGGTCCTTGAGTTAATTTCATAGACATATATAGTAGCAACCAAACAGTTCAAAAATCAACATGAAAATACAGATAATACAGAAAAAGTACCACTATGTACAAAAAAAGCATTTAAAAATATATGTACAAAAAGAAAGGGGGGGGGAAGCATGGAAAAATAAAAAATTATATACAAAAAAAGCATGAGGAAATACAAAATATGTACAAAAAGAGGAGGGGGGGGGGTCGTCTGTCTACAGGGAAACTGGTACTAGCTCCTCTTTCGGCCTCCAGAAAGATGGGTTTTTAGGGCAGTTTTGAATGAGCCCAGCGAACTGCATTTTTTGAGGGATGGGGTTAGACTATTCCATTCCTTGGTGGCTGTGCTATAGAAGGAGAATTTGCCCATGTTTGTTTTATGGGTGGGTGGTACCAGATTGTTGTTTACGCTCCCTCTAGTTTCGTGGCTGTGGGTGTCACTAACTTTTTCGAGGTATTTATACAGATATGCGGGTATAGGGGGCATATCGGGCAAATCTGCATTTACAATTTTGAAGACCAGACCCATTTTTAGTTGTTTAACCCTGTCTTCCACCCTGAGCCAGCCTAGGCTGGCAAAGTGAATGGGAGAGAGGTGGGTCATGGGCCCCAGTCCGAGAAGTAGTCGGATCAGTTTGTTTTGGGAGGTTTGAAGCTTAGTCTGCAGTGACACTGAGGTGTTGGAGTACCAAGAGGAGCTAGCATAGTCAAAAAGGGGCTGAATCAGGGCCCCTGAGAGGGTCCTGAGGGCCTGAGGGTTGACAAAAGAGGAAACTCTGCCCATAAATCTGGTTCTCTGGTTTACTCCTTTGACCACCTTTGTTGCCATGCTTTCACCTGACAGGTATTTGTCCAGAATACATCCCAAATAGGTAATCTCTTCTTTGCTAGTGATGATTGTGTCATCGACTTTGACCTTGAAGTCATTTACCTTCATTTTACTGAGGGAATGTTTGGTCCCAAATAGGATGGATTCAGTTTTCCCAAGGTGTAGAGACAGTTTGTTATCGGTAAGCCAGGTACGGATTTTTGAGAGTTCAGAGCTGAGAGCTTCCTCAACTTGCAACTTGTCCTCACCCGAGATCAGGAGTGCCGAGTCATCAGCGAACAGGAACAGTTTGCAGTTACAGGCAGCATTCATGTCGTTAATGTATAGAAGGAACAGTAACGGCCCTAGAATGCTGCCTTGAGGAACCCCGCAGCTCACCGGGAGGGATGAGGACATGGTTCCGTTGATGTCAACCACTTGTTCTCTACCCTCCAAGTAAGATCTCATCCAATTTAGTGATGTGCAATCAAAACCAATCGCCCTCAGCTTATCAAGTAGAATTGCGTGGTTTACAGTGTCAAACGCCTTTTGGAGGTCCAGCATGACCATGCCACAGTATTTGCCCGAGTCTACCTCACGTTTGATGTAGTCGGTCAAATATAGTAGGCATGTGTCAGTGGAGTGGGATGTTCTGAAGCCTGATTGGAATTCAAACAACAGTTTACGCTCGCTGAGGTAGCTGTTGATTTGTTCTTGGATTGATCGCTCTATAACCTTTGAGATGGAACAAAGGATGGAAACAGGCCTATAGTTGCCAGGATCTAGTTTGCTTCCTTTTTTAAATAGAGGGATTACTCTTGCCAACTTGAATTCTTGTGGGACGTGACACTGACTGATGGATAAGTTTGTAATGTGGGCTACTATGGGAGCAATGGAGACCGCTGCGTCTCTGAGGAATCTGGTGGGGATGTTGTCAAGGCCGGTGGCCTTGTTTGGCTGTAGGGCGAGGAGTTTGTTTTGCACATCAACAGTCAATACAGGTTTGAAAAAGAAGGAATCTTTTTTAGCCCCTAGTTTCTCATAGTGAGCTTGAATGTGGTCGGGGCCATACAGACCTGAATGCTGAGGGAGTTTGCTTACCAACTGGGTTGCAACTGTGGTGAAGAAACTGTTAAAACAGTCCGCTACCAATTGCTTGTCGGTAGTGAGCGAGCCACTTGAAATAATGCAAATGTTTGTAGATTTAGTCTGAATCTTTCCGTTGCAGCCTAATTGTTTTAGTGCCTCCCACAGTTTTTGTGGGTGGCTTTTGTTTGCCTCTATGTTCTCATTTAAGAAATTCTTTTTGGCATTTCTGATCAATTTAGTAACTACATTTCGTAGATTTCTGCACTTTTCAAGTAGCTGCTCACTTTTGTTTTTCCTGAGCTCGGAGTAGCTTTTGTTCCTGAGTTTGATGGCATTCAAAATGTCACCCTTCATCCAAGGTTCTGTGCTAGCTTTGACCCTCACCACCTTTGTGGGTGCGATGTTATCAAGTACACACAAAAAAGCTTTTTTGAAACAGGACCAGGACTCCTCCACAGAGGTGCAATTTAGGACATGGGACCAGTCCATTTTTCCAAGAGCTGTTGTTAGAAGATCACTTGAGTAGTGTTTCATAGACCTGCAGCTGATTGTCCTGTGACAATAAGCTCCAGGTCCGTGAATCTTCCGTGTGCAGAAAATGATATTGTGATCACTTAAGCTACACTCAATCACTCCACTCTTGGAAATTCTGGATTGGTCCGTTGTCAACACTAGGTCTATGATTGATTGAGAAGCAATGCCTACCCTTGTAAAATGCTTTATCAGCTGGGTAAAGCTGTGCAGGTCACAGAACTTTCTGAGGGACTTAAAGGTAGCTGAGTCTTTCTTCAGAACACAGGTGTTAAAGTCACCAATTAAAACCGTCTCAGAGTTTCCTAAACCCGCCACATGATCCTCAATCAAGTCATAAAAAGCATTTTGATCTGGGGGTCTGTAGATGGCGCCAATTATCAGTGGTTTTGCATGTGGGTATAAAATTTTGACCCAGACCGATTCAGTGGGGTTGTTATCCATATCTGGGATCACATCGTAAATAATGTCTGATCTCACATAGATGCAAACCCCACCCCCAGAGAGATTTCTGTCTTTTCTGATGACATTGTAG